>NC_091121.1:149979467-150279467 GCF_040183065.1 Periplaneta americana
AAGATATGCAACATATTAAAGCTATACACCTGTCGACAGGTGATCGCATCCACACGTGGTTCTACGCAAAGATATGCAACATAGTAAAGACATTCACCTGTAGATGTTTTAGTTGATTTCTCAGCGACTTCGTACCAGCTATTAGTTTATTGACATCAATGGAATTGGTGATAACGAGATGGTATTTGGTGATATGAGACCGAGGATTCGATAAGTGATTACTTCACAACATTCATTAGGTCCCCTACTTATTCTAGTGTTTATAAATGATCTTGCCCCCCTAATAAAAGATGTAGGTCACCCCATATTATTTGCAGATGACACAAGTATAGTAATTACAGCCAATAACTCCAACACATTCCAATCTTCAACAGAGGAAATTCTCTTCAAAATATGTGACTGGTTCACAGTCAATAAATTAGTATTAAATTGTAACAAAACTAACATAATTCAATTTAAATCCTGTCCAAATTCAACGTCGCAAATTTCTAGTGCAATAATTAATAATAGATCCCTATTAGAAACAACAACAACCAAATTTCTTTGCTTAAAAATCGATAATGTGTTAAATTGGAAAAAATCATATTAAAGAAATTACCCCCAAACTAAATTCAACTTGTTCTGCTATTAGATCTATGCAAAAGATAGTAAATATCAATACCTTAAACACAATATACTTTGCATACTTCCACTCGGTAATGAGTTTTGGAATAATATCCTGGGGAAATTCCACAGATAGTAACAATATATTTCTATTACAAAAAAGAGTAATTAGAATAATAGTAGGTGCCAAATCTAGGGAATATTGTAGGGATATTTTCAAAAAACTAAAAATAATGCCTATGGCTTGTCAGTATATCTTTTCATTAATAATCTTCCTCGTATGTAATCGTGAAAACTTTGTAACTAATTCAACAGTTCATAGCATAAATACACGTCATCGGCAAGTCTATCGTCCTATCAAAAAGGAGTGCGTTATATGGCAGTAAAAATTTTTAATACCCTCCCTATCGATATAAAAAATGAAACTCAAAACATAAGATTATTTAGGGCCAAATTAAAGAAGTGCCTAATTTCTCACGCCTTCTATTCTGTAGGTGAATTAATGACATTCAATAACACTTCATGAAATTGATACTAAAACTTTGTGTTGTACTAGTAGACTATATTGTAAATCTCTTCTGTATACATTCCAACTAGACTGTGACTATAAATTAAGATTTTATAATAGTATTAAGTTTTTTGACTTGTTCCATATTCTAGCTGTAAAGCATGTATGAATACCATGGAATGTTAATAAATGCAATACAATACAATACAATCTTACAGTGGCGAAACTTCGGAAAAACCAACCCGGTAATCTGGGAGTCAAACCCCGGTCTGAGCAGCAGGCAGACGCGCTATGCCGATGTCTCTTTGCTTTCTTACAGTATCACAATCGTTCACCGTTGTATTAATTTAGCCTAATGTGGAAGCAATTAAAAGAATGATTATATTAATATTCTCGCCCCTTTAAGAAATACAGAACGACACCGACTCAAAATAAAAACACTGACCTATACCTATCCCCTGTGAAAGGTACATAGAATGATAAAATTACTCGTTATCAATCCATCTCTTGAAATATGTAGCGAGGATTTGAGTCTGTCTTGCAGGAAGCAACTCTGTAATGCTTTGAAAAGACGATTTCTTGTACGCATTTGAAGAGTACTGCAATTTAATTACAGAGTGATTCAGTGGCACAATTAGTTGAGGGGTGGGATGAGGAGACCGAGGGCTGAAGTGCCATACAATTAATTTATACTGGAAAATAAAGCTTTGTGTTGTAATTCTATATCATAAAATGTCATGTGTGACATTGCAGACTGTGACATTTCATTATTAAGGTATCAAATTAATTGAAATCCTGTAAGCTTCACAAAGGATCAGCATATATACAAATCGTCTGGTGCAAGAGTGAAACAGGGAGCACCAAAATTACATTACTTGAAATAGTGCGGTGGTAATAATAATAATAATAATAATAATAATAATAATAATAACTTACGAATGGTTTTCAAGGAACCCGTAGGTTCACTGCCGCTCTCACATAAGCCCGCCATTGGTCCCTATCCTGTGCAAGACTAATCCAGTCTCCATCATCATATCCCACCTCCATCAAATCCATTTTAATATTATCCTCCCATCTACGTCTCGGCCTCCCCAAAAGTCTTTTTCTCTCCAGCCTCCAAACTAACACTTATATGCATTTCTGTGTTCGCCCATACGTTCTACATGCCCTGCCCATCTCAGACATCTAGATTTAATGTTCCTAATTATGTTAGGTGAAGAATACAATGCGTGCAGTTCTGCGTTGTGTAACTTTCTCCATTCTCCTGTAACTTCATCCCTCTAAGCCCCAAATATTTTCCTAAGAACCTTATTCTCAAACATCCTTAATATCTGTTCCTCTCTCAAAATGAGAGTCCAAGTTTCACAACCATACAGAACAACCGGTAATATAACTGTTTTATAAATTCTAACTTTCAGATTTTTTGATAGCAGACTAGATGACAAAAGCTTCTCAACCGAATAATAACACGCATTTCCCATATAGGTTGGCTTAAACTAGATAAGAAAAGAAATTTACATTCACTTCTCCTTCTCTTCGAAATCTTGAACTCTTCTATTCCTTCGTACCTGTCGTCTCGCTTCACCTACCTTTCTTCCCACCACAGTCTGGCCAAACGCTCTCGCCATGAAACAATACTGGGTGTTCAGTTCAAAATGTGTCATGGCACGCTGTATGCCGTCATGTGGCTAGCTGATGAGCCTAGAGAATTCAATCTTCCTACACTTCCGCAGAGGTGTATAACCTAAGAGGCAGAGAAGTTGCCTAGCAAGTACGGCGTTCATTCTGAAGAGTACGTGCCGATACGTACGGTAACGCCGGTAGTGGCAGGAATGTGAACTGTTTGGAAATACGTACTGTCGGGATATGGGGAGAGGGTTAAGACGATTACTTACGTATTTGTTGACATTAACTTCGACGGTCAACATGGACACAGAGCATTTGATTTGGTAGCACAGAGACCGTACAGACCGCCATCTGTTGCTACGACGTTCAAGTTATACCGTACACATTCTCAAGTTCAGATTGAAGAACGCCTTAAATAATAGGCAACTTCTCTAACATATAAGCTGAAACTCGCTTCAAATCGGTGATCCAACAACAGTGACGTCATGACACACTTTGAAATGAACACCCAGTACTAACAATACCATCCCATCGCACCTCCTCATACTCATCCTCTTTCACAATACCCCTGCCAAGACTCTGGAATTCGTTACCTGCTAGCATCAGGGACTGTCGAAATAAAATTGAATTCAAACGCAAACTTACTAGGCACTTGGTCAGTAATTGAGAGTCGTTCAGGTATGGTTTCACAATATATTTCAATATCCGGTAATTTCATTACTATAGAATATTGTTATTCTAGGTTTAATTCGTAATTCAGTAAATACAAAAATATTCTTTGTTCTTAACTTCTACGATAAAATGTCTAGCTTTCATTAATCAGGTAATCTTGTCGTACTTTAATTTGTATTGTAATTCTAATTGTAAATTTAATATTAATTGTAATTTTATTGTTCACATTATAGTTGTAATCCCCTGATAGGCGGCAGAGAAGGCTTGACGGCCTTATCTCTACCAGGTTAAATAAATAAATACTAAATACTAAATATTTATTCTGTGTTTAATTTCCTCCCGAGTATCATTTATATTTTTTACTGTTGCTCCCAGGTATTTGAATTTTTCCACCTCTTCAAAAGATAAATTTCCAATTTTTATATTTCCATTTCGTACAATATTATGGTCGCGAGACATAATAATAATAATAATAATAATAATAATAATAATAATAATAATAATAATACACTCTACCAGCGACACATATTCGATTCTAGCCCTCGGCTATCTCAAAAGGCGCAATTTTGGATGCAACTTTGAAATTTTAAATGGAAATGGGGTCATGTAGGTACTCAAAATCATGTGAAATTTTCTGAAAAAAAAAGCAATGGTGCAGTCCGTTTTGAGATATCTCTAATCGGTTTCAAGTTATTTCAAGATAACTGTCATAATGACACAAGCATTAGTTACTGTATCTACAGATTTTTTGTAACATGGTATAGTACTAAAGAGGCTTTGGAAAATATATTTTTATGCAATTCTGGTAATTAACTTTTCCTGTTTTACTGTTTGGTTAACATGTCACAGTTTCAATGCATTGTTGTGATTCTTTGAAGCTTTGCTATAACAAATTGCTTGATTTTCGTGATGGCATTATCGAAAGAGGAAAGAATTGATATCATTCTTCATTCTGGTGGATTAAGCCACATCAGACTGGAAGAATAGTTCCCTGGACATTGAATTGGTCGACGTGGACCAGTAGAATGGCCGGACAGGTCTCCAGATTTAACACCCCTTGATTTTTTCTTTTGGAGTTGCATAAAGAGCTTAGTATATGAAGAGAAAACTGAGAATGTGGATTATTTAAAGAACCGTATTATTGAAGCCGGTGCTAAAGTCACAAAATGGAAGATATTTGTATGGTTCCAGACTTTTGATTCATCCTGTATATTTAAATATCATCATTGGGTATGGGGTTGGATCTAAGTATGCTCAAAAGACGCGCTGACAATTAAATGTTGACTTCTGATTTTTTTTTTTTTTTTTTTTTTTTTTTTTTTTTTTGGAATGACATTAAAAGTTGGATTAGCCTGTTTAGAAGTTTTGTATGGTTTTCAGTTTCACTTCCAAATACTTTCAAAGCAGTCTATACTTGTCATAAAACTGCCTAAAATTAAAGATTTCAGTGACATCTAATATATTAAATATCGCTGCTTTAAACTTAAAATGTCTTTATATTTGTCGCTAGGCGCTAGGCCACCAAATGTGTCGCCAGCATAGCTCTGATACTCGTTAGAACTAGCAACAAAGTCGCTAAGTTGGCAACATTGGACGTAAAAACGAAGTAACATCATACACCATGACAGGGGTTTGAAGATTCGAGGAGACAATTGTAAAAGATTTCAAACACATTTATTTTATTGTACACAAAGCCATGTTTTGTTTGAGCCATGTATTCCAAGACGAAATCTTGTGTTGTAAAAGCATCCTCATTCCAATTAGTGAACTCTTAACAATTTTATTTCATTGTTTTCTTGTTCCTTCAATCTGCTGTCTTGAATCGTCTGACTGTTTAAACTACACGCAAACAAAACAAGACGGTCGGTATTCGTTTAAATTACGTTTCGTTTAAATCTAAAATATAAGATAAAGCCAATCGTAAATACACTTAATTGGCTCAGACGTGGACTTTTCCATACAATCAGAATACACCGTAAAGCGAGCTACAGTTCCGACGCACAAACTTCTTCTCACGACGTAAATGCGGCATCGTTATGCCTTGAAAGCCTTCGTTAGAGTCCATTGTGTCTTCAACATCAGTTCTAATTTAAGGAGTCTGGAGGTATTTTGGAATACGCCGCCTGCCCCGTCTTCTTGAATGCAACTTCATGGGGGACTTGGGAACACCATAAATTAAGATCCCAAATGGTTGCCTCTCTCTTCTCCAACCCCCGTTCTGACTTGGGGTCAGAATTGTTCACTTTGTAATGTTCTGGTTGTAGTACCCAATTAAAATGAACAGTTTATAGGTGGATTCAGTGTAAAGCCTACGGACATCAAGGCAAGCTTCTGTTGTTCGTGTCATTTCCTAGTTTATTCCTACTTGTAAACAAAGTGTAGTTGGGTTTTATAGCTCTCATTTCTGCAAGAGTGGTGTAAAGGAAATGCTCTCTCGACCTCAGTTTAAAATCACTGCAGTTATCTTAAACGCTACAAAAAGAAACCTAATAAATCCCACTAGCAAATGAAAATATTAAAATACTTTTGTAAGACATGATAAATTGTTTAATACAGTGATAGTTGCCATCTTAAATTGTTTCAGTACAGTGATAGTTTCTCAGCCTAAATTGTTTCAGTACAATGATAGTTTGCCAGCTTAAATTGTTTCAGTACAATGATAGTTTGCTAGCTTAAATTGTTTCAGTATACAGTGATAGTTTTTGCCAGCTTAAATTGTTTTCTACAGTGATACTTTTCCAGCTTAAATTTTTTCAATGCAATGATAATTGCCAGCTTAAATTGTTTCAGTACAGTGATATTTTTCGCCAGTTTAAATTGTTTCTGTACAGTGATAGTTTGCTAGCTTAAATTCTTTCATTATAGTGATAGTTTCTGCCAGCTTAAGTTGTTTCAGTACAGTAATAGTTCTTGCCAAGTTAAATTGTTTCAGTACAGTGATAGTTTGTCAGCTTAAATGTTTCAGTGTAATGATAGTTTTTGCCAGTTTAATTGGTTCAGTACAGTGATAGTTTGCTAGCTTAAATTGTTTCAGTACAGCTATAGTTCTTGCCAACTTAAATTGTTTCAATACAGTGATAGTTTGTCAGCTTAAATGTTTCAGTACAATGATAGTTTTTACCAGTTTAATTGGTTCAGTACAGTGATAGTTTGCCAGCTTAAATTGTTTCAGTACAGTGATAATTTTTGCCAGTTTTGAAGTAATGATTCAGTACAGTACTTATCATTGTATCCATATCAATGAAACCACGGTTCGCAGATAGCGTGTAATTGAACTCGAAAGGGTGTGTTGCCACGTCTTGCTTATTTTTTCATCTTATGTCGGATCTAACAGGTTAACACAAGACTACTAACTCACGATTTGTTGTGAGTGCAACGTGTTGAATATTTTCTTTATCGGAGCTTTTACAGCCCTGATAACACAAAACGTGACAGTACAGGCCTATGTACGAACTAATACTCCACCCTTCGTTCGGGTTGCAGCAAATACCACGAAATATGTCCGCCTCATAGCGATGTCTGTTTGAGATACATCCAATCTGTTAGAAAGCAGGATTATATATGCTCTCCTGCGTCTCTCTGGAATTAGTCATTATAATAAATGTAGTTTACAGCTCCGATGTTACGCAGTATTGTATTTAATGTGTGAGTGAGAGAGTGTGTATATATGTCGGTATGTGTGGGGGAGCGAGTGAGCTAAGCTACTCTCCGTGCGCAGTGTTGCCAATTTTGGGAGAAAGTCGCTAAATCTAGGGTATTCCAATTAAAATCATAATGGGGTTTAAAAAGGAACGTTCAACCACAGATCTCTTTTATATATTCTAATACAGTTAATGCTTAAGGTATATGTACACCATTACATAAAAGAATTTAGTTTTGTATAATTTTGCTCTGTAAAATTTTTATACAATTGAGAATGGTACCAGAAAAAGAATGAAGAGAACAAATCTATTGAAATTATGTCTAAATTGTTTTTAAAAATTATTTTGTTTATAATTTTAACTTGAAACATGATAGCTCATGTAGTTTTTAAGATAGAGCCACAGTTTTTTCACTGTTTTATAGCTAAAAGTATTCTTTAATGCGTGACATAGAGCTATTTTTTATTTTCATTTACATTAATTAAATATTACCATATATGTAACTTACAATAATATTTTATGCTGCATAAATCATGTAAAAATCCATAGATAATTATTATTAATTATATGAATGTTATTTTACTCATTGTCAGGCACTAGGGGACATTTCAAGCTTCAAAATGACACCAATATCTTCTTGGTATCACCATATTTGACTGAGATATCATGTTTGAAAGAATTAAATATTCTAAAATTACTATTTACAGGAAATGAACCACAAACTTTCAGAGCCTTGAAGACTCCATCATCATTGTCACTCCTTAAGCAGCTTCATGTCGGTCCAGTTTCAGCTTCTTTCTGCCTCTCAAATACCTCCTCCTTTTTTTAACTTCAGGTGTTGAATGTTTTTTTTTTTTGGCATTTTTGTCCCTATTTCCTTTGATGCAACAAATCCTGCGATGGTGTTTGTCCCAGGGTTTATGCCCATCCTCCTCAGAATTGTAATTTCTACTTTTGGACTGTTATTAAAATGACGTACAACATCATTGACACACAAATTTACAGTTTTATGACTAAAAGTAAAAGATTATAAATTACTTCATTGTGTAAAAAAGTTTTTTTCAATCTAATGATCATGCCCCGATATCTATGCATCTACGTATTTAGAGACTAGAAAAAAGTTTATTTCACAAGCAATGCTGGACGAGGGGATTGACTGCTACGAAGATCACTCCAAAAGTAATGCTCTCCAAAAGTAAGTGACCGTGGCTGATGACGCAGCATTTTGGAAAATGGGACTTATCTGAAAAACCATAAGGCATAAATCGAAAATTCTTATATCAAATTAAAGAGGAGAAAATTGTCTATTAAAATAGTTATATTTTGAAAATTCTAATTTTTCATCTTTTTTTGCGTTTTGTGGGTGTACATATACCTTAAGAGAAAGGAATATAATAGAGAGATCCATCTGGTGTTCATAGAGCTAAAGAAAACATTTGATAATGTAAACCGCTGAAAATTATGTGGTATAATGAATAAAGAAGATAAAGAGTTATTAAATTATTTAATTAAACAATTTATTTATTTATTGATTAGGAAGGTGACATTGTGATACATTTTTAAACTCGTCTTAATGTGTGTAATCAATGTAACATAATTAAAGTATGTAGTGCTATTTGAAAAATTGATGACGTCACGTGTATCTTGTACCATAATGTAGTTACATGCACCAAATTTCCACACTCATGTTAGTCCCTCGTTCTAACATAACGCTCAAAAACAAAAATTCGAATAGCTATCCAAACAAAAAGTTATAATAGGTGCACAAGATAAATGGGACACCCTGAGAGCCCACTTTCTCGAAACTTCGTCCCCGAAGAAAGAGTATAATAAGAAAATTATTTCGCATATTTTAAATCAGAACTCTTCTGTGTGGTTGGCAATAAAACAGGATTTCAACAAATATTCGAATATCTGGGCCTGCAAGTCGTTTGCTCCTGGGACTGCAATAAAATGCATGTCGTCGAGAATAAAATTCAGACATTTTTCATCGTAGTCCTGTACTAACAGTTCCTTGCAATAAACCTTTATACCACTACGGTGCGGTGGTACGAATTGTAGTAAAAGAGATGACCTCTTTCTAGATTACAGTTGCATAAAACGCTGAATACTGCATGATAATCTTCATTTCATGGAAATATATAAACATGGCGCCGCATCGAATCTGCAGTTTTAGAGAAGGACACTTCGAAAAAAACTGAGTTAAAAAGATACCACAAGAAAGTAAAATGACGAGTGTCACTGCTTTTCTTGTTTGTTAAAATGGATTATATTATTAAGAGTCTGGAAAAAAGTCACATCAATACGTTGAGGAGATAAAGAAATGGGGTTATACAGGGTGTTGAATAATATGTATGGATAGAGAGTCTTAAGAACTATCAATTAAGTTCATGTAAATATGTAGTCAATTTCGCTTTGTCTTTGTAATTACCTACAGATACTTTTTAGAATTTCATACATGATTGCTTAATACAATTATATTATTACATCTTTGTTTACAAACTCCATGCATAATTCTACACATTGTGCTCAAAATTGTCACCTTCAGTTCTAACATAGGTTTCTAAGTGCTACATCATAGACCATACCTGCACAAACAGCGCTCAACGAGCGCGCGTGCTCCTTCGGAGCGGGAGAGCTGTGTTTACCGCTCGCCGAAACGGAGAGGAAGATACGTCAGAATGACATAGACTTGCTTTAGGTAGAGGAGAGGGAAACGACCACTCAGTTATCTAGTGGAGTGCAGTGTGTAGGCCTATTCTCAGTAACTGTTTCACGTTGCTTACCTACTGCTACAGTACAGTATGGAGGAATCTAAAAGACGGAACATAACATTTAACATTTAACGATTTACAGCTCGAACTTATTGATCTTCAATGTGACCTAAGGGCTAAAGATCGTTTGAATAATATTACTGATTGAGTTTTACAAGACTAAACATTAGCAATAATATCCACGACTACACAGGCTGGCTGTGAAAATGATTGCTATGTTTGGCTCAACATTTATATTTGTGAGCAACTGTTTTCTGTAACTAACTTTAATAAAGGCAAACATCGAACATCTGTATCTGATGTTTCATTATGATCAGTAGGCTACTGTTCCTTCCAGCTGCCAACAGCATAAAATCTCGTTTTGATGTACTGATAAATAAAAATATAACAAATTGATATTGTATATTTAAGTAGCTATAGAGTTTCTATTATTTCTGGAAAATAAATATTTCTTTATTAATTAATAATAGTCCAATTAAGTTTTGCAAACACTGAACTGGAATTCATTTCATAAACACTCGTAATAGTACTTTCTTTTGTGTATATTTTGTACGAGATCACCCCTTCTTCCAGTCCACCCTTATACAGAGCGCAGCTAATATCTGCATTCCGCTCATGAGCTGTGAGCCGGCTCGGAGAGCGCAAACCTTGTGCAGGCCTGCTCTACACTGACCAAAATTTCATATCTCCCCTCATGAGGACTAGAGTCGAGGTTGATTTCTTATGGGGCGTGAGCCTTGCATCTTCGCTTTGTTTTGTATTTCAAAAATCAATCACATAATGCGTGAGTAGAGTGAAATGCCGATAAAAGACGTGCAGGAAGACTCATCAGTAATGCATGCGAAGGGGAGGAGCTCTTTTGCAATGTAATACAATGGGAAAAGCGAACGACATTGGTGATGTCACTCTGGGTATAAACTTCGGAGCGCAGTTTGAAGATGCTAATGAAAGCAGGCATTGTCACATAACGTAGAACAAGTTACAGGATAATAAAGTGGACTCATCAGACACATTGTCTCTGTTATTATACCAGTGTAGGGACGTAGGAAATAAATCATTGTAAGAATTGATTTCCAACTCTGAACGTAACTACGCATGCATGCAGTGTTTCATTAGTTATCAGGTAAACTCTGTCCGGTTGAACAAAATACTCCACAAATTTTCATAATGATAATAATAATAATAATAATAATAATAATAATAATAATAATAATTACTGGCTTTTAAGGAACCCGGAGGTTCATTGCCGCCCTCACATAAGCCCGCCATCGGTCCCTATCCTGTGCAAGATTAATCCAGTCTCTACCATCATATCCCACCTCCCTCAAATCCATTTTAATATTATCTTTCCATCTACGTCTCGGCCTTCCCAAAGGTCTTTTTCCCTCAGGCCTCCCAACTAATACTATATGCATTTCTGGATTCGCCCATACGTGCTACATGCCCTGCCCATCTCAAACGTCTGGATTTAATGTTCCTATTTATGTCAGGTGAAGAATACAATGCGTGCAGCTCTGCGTTGTGTAACTTTCTCCATTCTCCTGTAACTTCATCCCTCTTAGCCCCAAATATTTTCCTAAGAACCTTATTCTCAAACATCCTTAATCTCTGTTCCTCTCTCAAAGTGAGAGTCCAATTTCACAACCATACAGAACAACCGGTAAAATAACTGTTTTATAAATTCTAACTTTCAGATTTTTTGACAGCAGACTGGATGACAAAATCTTGTCAGGCGAATAATAACAGGCATTTCCCATATTTATTCTGCGTTTAATTTCCTCCCGAGTGTCATTTATATTTGTTACTGTTGGTCCAAAATATTTGAATTTTTCCACCTCTTCGAAGGATAAATCTCCAATTTTTATATTTCCATTTCGTACAATATTCTGGTCACGAGACATAATCATATACTTACTTCCAACCCTATCGCTTTACTTGCTTCAAGTAGAATTTCCGTGTTTTCCCTAATCGTTTGTGGATTTTCTGCTAACATATTCACGTCATCCGCATAGACAAGAAGCTGATGTAACCCGTTCAATTCCAAACTCTCTGTGTTATCTTGAACTTTCCTAATGGCATATTCTAGAGCGAAGTTAAAAAATAGAGGTGAATAATAATAATAATAATAATAATAATAATAATAATAATAATAATAATAATAATAACAATAACACTATTATTTCCAAAGAATCTTTAGATTATGAGGAAAACAAATATATATTGACAAATAATTAACTATTTTAGCATAAAATGTAAAAACAAAGTATGTGGTTATGTCTCGTGACCAGAACATAGTAGGCAATGAAAGTACCCTATAAAAATAGTAAATTGTTCCTATGAAAAGGTGGAAAAATTCAAATACATTGGAGCAACAGTAAAAAATATAACTGACACTCGAGGAGAAATTAAAGCATAATAAATATGGGAAATGCGTGCTATTGTTCGGTTGAGAAGCTTTTGTCATGCAGCTGCTTTCAGAAACCTGAAAGTTAGAATTCATAAAACAGTTATATTACCGGTTGTTCTGTATGGTTGTGAAACTTGGACTCTCACTTTGAGAGAGGAGCAGAGGTTAAGAGTGTTGGAAAATAAGATGCTTAGGAAAATATTTAGGGCTAAGAGGGATGAAGTTATCGGAGAATGGAGAAAGTTACATAACGCAGAACTGCACGCATTGTATTCTTCAGGGACATTAAATCCAGACGTTTGAGATGGACAGGACATGTAGCACGTATGGGTGAATCCAGAAATTCTTATAGTGTTAGTTGGAAGACCTTTGGGGAGGCCGAGACGTAGGTGAGAGGATAATATTAAAATAAATTTGAGGGAGGTGGAATATGATGGTAGGGACTGGATTAATCTTGCTCAGGATGGGGACCAATGGCGAGCTTGTATGAGGGCGGAATGAAGGCATTTGTGGGTAAGTGTAAAGTGTACCTCTCTCTTTAAAATCTCACGAGCGACTTGTGATTGTAGAGATAAAGGGCTTTGAAATTGGGTCCATATTTTTATACACTGTGTACATGTTAACACCAATTATTTTTACAAAAGCGAAAATTAGGAAAAACTGTACCGTTTTATTATTAGTATAGACTAGCCGTACCCGTGCGCTCCGCTGCACATGTTAGAAATAAATATAAAGTAATTACATAATTAAAATAGGACATTTGTATAGAATACGACTTATCGGAAATTATTTTTAAAGAATCTTTTGTTATGTAACATTTTTCATGAAAATTATTAATAAGCGAGATATTTCGATTTATTTAATTCAAGCCCCCATATGACCTCCACTTTTAAATAATGTATTTTGAATGCCATATAGCCTAAAATCTAAGTTACAACGAACTTAATTTATATTCCAATTTTCATATAAATCGGTTCAGCCATTATCGCGTGAAAAGGCAACAAACATCCAGACAGACATACAAACAAAAATTTCAAAAAAGCTATTTTCGGTTTCAGGATGGTTAATTATACATGTTAACAGCAATTATTTTTGGAAAATAGAAAATTACCAGAAAAATTTTGGCTACAGATTTATTATTAGTACTAGCCGTACCCGTGCGCTCCGCTGCACCCGTTAAAAATAAATATAAAATAATTACATAATTAAAATAGGACATTTGATCCAGGGAACATTCGTGTTTGATAGAAGGATAAATCGTTTAATATGTTACTTAATTTAAATTGTATTTAAATAATTAAATTGCGATCATTTTGGTCCAGAGACACTCTTTTGGTGCAATGACAATTCATTTAACATGTTTATTAATTTTTATTACATGCAACCATAGTTTAATGAAGATTCACGTCATTTAGATTTAATGTGTACATAAACATTATTTTAAGAAATACAGGAAACGAATATTCAGAATAGCCTATCAAGTTTTCTGTGCATAAGAAGCTATTTTAATCTTACCTGTTCTCGATTCACTCAGAAGTTACTGTAATAACATTATAGCATTATGTCCATCTAGAGAAACTACACTTTCCAATGGTGAAATAATAATTAATTATATAAATCGGTTAATTTAGCTTCCGATATTACTTCACACAAACACAGAAACATCCTCTGTAGGCTATGTTTCATAGCTTTCGATTGTTGTTGGCCAAGGCCCCTTATAGACGAAGTCATTTGTTAGATGGCCGTTATTTTAATTTTAAAACTCATTTATCTCATTAAATATCAGTCCTATGAAAATTTTGCAAAGGATAAAACTTATCGCAAATCATTTTTAAAGGAACGGTTTGTTATGTAACATTTTTCACAAAGCCGATAATAAGCGAGATATTTCGATTTATTTAATTCAGGCCCCCTTATAACCCACCTTTTAAATAACGTATTCTGAATGCCATATAGCCTAAAATCTTAAGCTGCAACGAACTTAATTTACATTCCAATTTTCATCGAAATTCGTTCAGCCATTATCACGTGAAAAGTTAACAAACATCCAGACAGACAGACAGACATACAAACAATAATTTCAAAATAGCGATTTTCAGTTTCAGGATGGTTAATTATATATGTTACCACCAATTATTTTTGGAAAATCGAAAATTACCATAAAATTTTGGCTACAGATTTATTATTAGTATAGATTATAATTTATTTAAAATCGTCTGTCACTACGAGAATCAGACCACGATCTTGTTTAAATGCCTAATTGTGATAAAAATGTTGAGATAATGAATTTGAAGCAGAAGAATCTTCGAAAGCAGATTAAAAAATAGAAAGAATAGCGAATAATCGTGTGTAAAATGTATCCCTTGCATTTTCAGTTGAAGCCTCAGAAACATTAGAAAATCTACCATGTTGTTTTGCTTCGGGACAAGTTAACTTGTTTCCAAACGCCGTCTGCACTCCATTAAGATCTCGCAACTCCCATGACGGTAGCTGGAAGTGGAGCATAATAGACTAAGAAGCAGCGCACTCCGTCGCAAACATTTCAGTTCATTTCAAATTACAGCGGATTAACGTGCCATCTATACTGCGTTAAAATGCTGTGTAATGTAACCTTTAATCATTCTCTTTGCCGCGTAATGAGTGTCGTTGCCATGGTGATTGCGTGTCAGTTTTCCTTGTTGATTCTGTTACCATGTCTCTTACAATTACTCTTTCTAATTTGCATACACAATTAGACTCTTCGCTTTACTCATACATTCCCTTTGCTTTTTCCCTTTACATCGCTTCTACGTGTATAATTCTCTTTGGCCAAGTTTCTCATTAATTTTATCCGTCTATGTTGTTCTTCACGCCCTCTTAAAAAAAGACCTTTGTGCCTCAAAAGATTTAGTCAAGATAACAAATGTAAAACAGACCGTGGTAAAGGCTGGAATTCGTTTTACTAATCCACGCAATTGTAACAGTATACATCCTGAATTAAAATGCGTTTTCAACTTGTTTATTGAACTCAAGTACTTGACGTCGTATTAACCGGTCTTCGAATACCATTGGAATTCATCTGTTAAAGAGAATTAACGATTGGTTGAACTCGTGAATAACTAAATGAAAATAAGAATGCATGGCTGAATATAAACGAAAATTTCGAATGAAGTAATGAATTAGGGACTGTTATTATGAAAAATTGAAAGGATGTATGAAATATGTATAAACTTATCACTTGATAAAAGAGCTAGGAAAAAGTGGAGAAAGAAATTATTGCATAGACAAAGCAGTAAATGAAGAAACCAGTTGAAGAATGAAAGAATGAACGAAATAAAGCAGTAGATGAAGGAACCAGTTGACGGAAAAACCAGTCGATGAAGGAATAAGTTGGTTGGACGAACTATAGTCGCGACGCTGTTATTCCCGGCGTGACTCCTTCTCTTTGCTTACGTCTTAGGAAGTGAAGGCTCTATAATGTCTAGGTAGGTAGTATCGTTCGCCATTTTTGTTCTTTGGTTGCCGAGCTACCACACGAGGAATCTATTTGTCGCACCGTTAAACATTATCATGCCGTAGCTTCTATGATAATAAATCAAACGTACTGTAATTCAGCAAATAATTGAGCGGCAAATAACGTCTTTGTGTGCTTTCTGCGAACGCCAACGAAAGAGCCAAAATGGCGGGCGATATATTAAGTATTTATCGAACCTTAAGAAATGAATAACGTCTTCAGCGAATCACAAGACGCACACGTTTAAATGTAGCCGACCTGCAACGCGATTAGCTGCCGGAAATTAGAGCGACGGGACTATAGTAGAAGAAGGAACTAGTTGACGGAATAACTAGTGGATGAAGGAATGATTTGGTTGGACGAACCAGTAGATGAGGGAACTAGTTTACGGAAGAACTATTGGATGAAGGAATGAGTTAGTTGGATGAACCAGTAGATGAGGGAACTAGTTTACGGAAGAACTATTGGATGAAGGAATTAGTTGGTTGGATGAACGAGTATATGGAGGAACTACTTGATAGAAGAACCAGTGGATGAAAGAATGAGTTGGTTGGATGAACCAGTATATGAAGGAACTAGTTGACGGAAGAACTAGTGGATGAAGAAATGAGTTGGTTGGACGAACCAGTATATGAAGGAACTAGTTGACGGAAGAACTAGTGGATGAAGGAATGATTTGGTTGGACGAACCAGTAGATGAGGGAACTAGTTTACGGAATAACCAGTGGATGAAGGAATTATTTGATTGGTCGAACCAGTAGATGAGGGAACTAGTTTACGGAATAATTATTGGATGAAGGAATGAGTTGGTTGGATGAACCAATATATAGAGGAACTACTTGACAGAAGAACCAGTGGATGAAAGAATGAGTTGGTTGGATGAACTAGTAGATGAAGGAACTAGTTGACGGAAGAACCAGTGGATGAAGGAATGATTTGGTTGGACTAACTAGTAGATGAAGGAACTAGTTGACGGAAGAACTAGTGAATGAAAGAATGAGTTGATTGGACGAACTAGTAGATGAAGGAACTAGTTTACGTAAGAACCAGTGGATGAAGGAATGAGTTGGTTGGACGAACTAGTAGATGAAGGAACTAGTTGACGGAAGAACTAGTGAATGAAAGAATGAGTTGATTGGACGAACTAGTAGATGAAGGATCTAGTTTACGTAAGAACCAGTGGATGAAAGAATGAGTTGGTTGGACGAACTAGTAGATGAGGGAACTAGTTTACGTAAGAACCAGTGGATGAAAGAATGAGTTGGTTGGACGAACTAGTAGATGAAGGATCTAGTTTACGTAAGAACCAGTGGATGAAAGAATGAGTTGGTTGGACGAACTAGTAGATGAGGGAACTAGTTTACGTAAGAACCAGTGGATGAAAGAATGAGTTGGTTGGACGAACTAGTAGATGAGGGAACTAGTTTACGTAAGAACCAGTGGATGAAAGAATGAGTTGGTTGGACGAACTAGTAGATGAAGGATCTAGTTTACGTAAGAACCAGTGGATGAAAGAATGAGTTGGTTGGACGAACTAGTAGATGAAGGATCTAGTTTACGTAAGAACCAGTGGATGAAGGAATGAGTTGGTTGGACGAACTAGTAGATGAGGGAACTAGTTGACGGAAGAACTAGTGGATGAAAGAATGAGTTGATTGGACGAACTAGTAGATGAAGGAACTAGTTTACGTAAGAACCAGTGGATGAAGGAATGAGTTGGTTGGACGAACTAGTAGATGAGGGAACTAGTTGACGGAAGAACTAGTGGATGAAAGAATGAGTTGATTGGACGAACTAGTAGATGAAGGAACTAGTTTACGTAAGAACCAGTGGATGAAGGAATGAGTTGGTTGGACGAACTAGTAGATGAGGGAACTAGTTTACGTAAGAACCAGTGGATGAAAGAATGAGTTGGTTGGACGAACTAGTAGATGAGGGAACTAGTTTACGTAAGAACCAGTGGATGAAAGAATGAGTTGGTTGGACGAACTAGTAGATGAAGGAACTAGTTTACGTAAGAACCAGTGGATGAAAGAATGAGTTGGTTGGACGAACTAGTAGATGAGGGAACTAGTTTACGTAAGAACCAGTGGATGAAAGAATGAGTTGGTTGGACGAACTAGTAGATGAGGGAACTAGTTTACGTAAGAACCAGTGGATGAAAGAATGAGTTGGTTGGACGAACTAGTAGATGAAGGATCTAGTTTACGTAAGAACCAGTGGATGAAAGAATGAGTTGGTTGGACGAACTAGTAGATGAGGGAACTAGTTTACGTAAGAACCAGTGGATGAAAGAATGAGTTGGTTGGACGAACTAGTAGATGAGGGAACTAGTTTACGTAAGAACCAGTGGATGAAAGAATGAGTTGGTTGGACGAACTAGTAGATGAGGGAACTAGTTTACGTAAGAACCAGTGGATGAAAGAATGAGTTGGTTGGACGAACTAGTAGATGAAGGATCTAGTTTACGTAAGAACCAGTGGATGAAAGAATGAGTTGGTTGGACGAACTAGTAGATGAAGGAACTAGTTTACGTAAGAACCAGTGGATGAAGGAATGAGTTGGTTGGACGAACTAGTAGATGAGGGAACTAGTTTACGTAAGAACCAGTGGATGAAAGAATGAGTTGGTTGGACGAACTAGTAGATGAGGGAACTAGTTTACGTAAGAACCAGTGGATGAAAGAATGAGTTGGTTGGACGAACTAGTAGATGAGGGAACTAGTTTACGTAAGAACCAGTGGATGAAAGAATGAGTTGGTTGGACGAACTAGTAGATGAGGGAACTAGTTTACGTAAGAACCAGTGGATGAAAGAATGAGTTGGTTGGACGAACTAGTAGATGAGGGAACTAGTTTACGTAAGAACCAGTGGATGAAAGAATGAGTTGGTTGGACGAACTAGTAGATGAGGGAACTAGTTTACGTAAGAACCAGTGGATGAAAGAATGAGTTGGTTGGACGAACTAGTAGATGAAGGATCTAGTTTACGTAAGAACCAGTGGATGAAAGAATGAGTTGGTTGGACGAACTAGTAGATGAGGGAACTAGTTTACGTAAGAACCAGTGGATGAAAGAATGAGTTGGTTGGACGAACTAGTAGATGAGGGAACTAGTTTACGTAAGAACCAGTGGATGAAAGAATGAGTTGGTTGGACGAACTAGTAGATGAGGGAACTAGTTTACGTAAGAACCAGTGGATGAAAGAATGAGTTGGTTGGACGAACTAGTAGATGAAGGATCTAGTTTACGTAAGAACCAGTGGATGAAAGAATGAGTTGGTTGGACGAACTAGTAGATGAGGGAACTAGTTTACGTAAGAACCAGTGGATGAAAGAATGAGTTGGTTGGACGAACTAGTAGATGAGGGAACTAGTTTACGTAAGAACCAGTGGATGAAAGAATGAGTTGGTTGGACGAACTAGTAGATGAAGAAACTAGTTGACGGACAAAGCAGTGTATGAAGGAATGAGTTGGTTGAACGAACCAGTGGGCGTAGGAACCAGTTGGTGACTGAGCCAGTGGATGTAGAAATCAGTTGACGGACGAAGCAGTGGATATATTGACACTTCACGGATGGTCCAGTGGATAAAGGAACTAGTTGACGGACAAGCCATTGGATGAAGGAAACATTTGACGGATGAACATGTGTATGAAGGAATAAACTGACGGACGAACCAACGGCTATAGAGACCAGGTCACGGATGATACAGTGGATGAAAACAACCAGTTGATGGAGAAATCAGTGGATGAAGAAACATTTGACGGACGAACATGTGTATGAAAGAATAAGCTGACGAACGAACCAGTGGATATAGATATCAGGTCACGGACAATGCAGTGGATGAAGAAAACCAGTTGATGGACAGGCCAGTGGATAAGGGAGAAATTTGACGGACGATCCAGTGGAACGGACGAACCTGTGGGTGACGAAGTCAGTTGACAAAGGAGCCAGTTGATTAAGGAATCAGGTGTCGGACGAACGTGTGAATGAAGGTACCAATTGTCGGAATGAAGGAACAGTTAACAGAAGAACCAATTAATGGACAGGTTAGTGGGCGAAGGAACCAGTTACAGAGGACCAATGGAAAAAGTAACCACTGGATGGACGAAGAATGCGGCAGTGGGTGGGCCCACCAATACAGGAACGAAGTAGTGGATAGGTCAACCAGTCGGTGAAAGGATCAGTGGAAGAAGAAACGGATGGATTAGTTACTCAACAAAGGGATGAAAGGAATAAAAAATGTTTAGATAAGTATGGTGTGCACAAATTCTTTGCCAGAACGTGAGGGATGTTATGTGAAATTTGTGATTTCCAAGCCAAGGTCTAATTCATTTCACTGTTTTCTCGCCTTTCGACTGGAATTAAAATAAAATGACATAGGTGCAAGAGAAAAGGATGCGACCAAGTGCAGTAAATAAAAGCTTATAGTCTCATAATGAGCAGCTAGATTTGTTTACAGTACATAAATTCTTCACCTTCTGAGCTGCATGCTATATAGATGTGTTTTCTTTGAAATACAGTCGAGATTTTAGAGTCACTTTTTGATATTTGTGGAAGTTTCGCAAGTCCTGTAGTGCACTGTTGCATGTAGGAGCATTTTGCTTACAAATTGTAGCTGTTGATTAACCATTCAGAATGAAAGGAATGCCACTACCCCCTGGTGTGGATGAGGGCTGTTCTGCAGATAGGCGTGCCATGACAATTTACACACAATGTAGTGCGTATGTACGCGTGTACTGGAACTCCCCCTCTTTGCGTATCGGCGTCCTGTTTGTGTTACACTTGTTACACAACTGGCTGCTGTTCCTGTATACTGTATAGGAGTGATTTTCTGTTTACGTCACACTTATTGGGCCCCACAGTCCTTTTATTTCAGTTTGAATTTCACAAAGATGTCTTATTGACTTCTTCTGATATTAACTTTTTTCCCCTCTTTCTCTCACTCACTGTTAATTTTGTTACATTTTCAAAATATATGAATCTTGGACATTTCCCATTGGTGATGATTACTAGAGTTATTAACTACGTTTCGAAGGTTAGTTGTACCTTCGTCTTCAGGTGAACAGGAAGGATAGAGTGAGAAGGCTATACTACGCTATTAGATCCTTACAAACGTCTAAATCTAGTTGACTGATCATTATGAAATTCTTACTCTGTTTAATACTTATTTTTCTTTTACTTTTTCTCCCTCTTAATATTGGAGCTTGTGTACAAAAGGTACCACATCCAACAGACTTAATTTTACAGGAAATGAAAAAACTGCTTATAGCTGTGAAAAATATATATTGTTATGGCTTCTTGTTACTATTCTTTATGTGTCACTAATCATATTTAGGCATATATTTAAGATATTTCACACATTTACAGGAAGTTATTGTTTTAGTTTGGATTTGGTACATTATGGTAACAAAATTGGATGAGGTACATAGGTTATTGGCTTGAAATCATTCAGTAATTATAAATGGGGATGTACGGGAATTATTTACTATCACTGTAAAAGTGAATACATAATGAAACATTCTTCATTTCACAAATTTAGGCTATGTTTGTTGTTCTAATCATAATTAACATCAATGTTATCCTCATCCTCTGTTCTAACAACAGACTCAGAATTTATAATATTACTGTAAAATGGGATTTCGTTAATGTCACAATAGCCCAAACAACTAACACGTCATCACAATAGGCAATGGAATTGCTGCACGACGCGTGACGTTTCAGTGACACAAAATCGAGAACCAATAGGAACACGCTTGAGATTTGGTTTGTTTTGGCATCAAACTCAGCATGGATGTTGTATTTTCTGCTGTAAAACACTGTTTTCAGTGACTTCTGGAGACATGATTTGGTATGTTTTCGAGAGAAATGGTTAGTCTTTCCGTTCTAGAGGTATCTAAGAATGTGCTGCCATCTGTAACTCATTTTTAGAAAATTGTGCATTTGGTACCTTTTGGAAAAAAGCTCTACATATGGCCATAATATTAATTTAGTTCTGTTCTTTGTCGCGCTCTCTTTGTTACTCTCTCACTCCCATTTACTTTCACAGTCACTGTACCTCACTTATGAACTCTCACGTTCGTTTTTATACATATATTCATTTTCGCTCTGACACTCGCTCCTGTACTGATTCTCACATTCTCAAACTTCCATTTACTTTCTCCCTCATTTCTCACATTTATATGCTTTGTCATGCTCTCATATTCTCTGTCACTTTATTACACTCGTGTATTTATTTTTTTATCCCTCTCACAGTCTTGTTTACTCGTGTTTTATTACCTTTACCACTCATTAATACACTCACGTACTCTCACGCTTTCTTGACTTAGAGACTCTCATGGTTTCATGATTACTCTTTCTCTCATATGCACACAGTTTCATATTCTTGTTTACCCTTTTCCTCGAGGTGTTACACTCACAATCTCTCACTCTTATTAGCTTTGATTCTCACGGTATCACACTCACACTGTTCTTTACTGTTATTCTCACAATATCACAAACTCGTGCACTTCAAAATCATGTCCACTTTTATTCTTACACATTAACATTCATTCACATCAATGCACTCCCACACTCTTCATTTTGATTCTTACCTTCTCACGCTTACTATAATCTTACACTCACGCTTTGTTGACTTAGACTCTCGTGGTTTCATGATTACTCTTTCACTCATATTCACACAAATGTATATTTTTGTTTACCTTGTCCTCAAGGTATTACCAGAGCGTTTCTCTTCTACCCGTTCTGGTATTACACTCACAATATCTCACTCTTATTAGCTTTGATTCTCACGGTATCACACTCACACTCTTCTTTACTGTTATTCTCACAATATCACAAACTCGTGCACTTCATAATCATGTTCACTTTTATTCTTACGGTATCACACATTAACATTCATGCACATCATTTCTCTCCCACGCTTTTCATTTTGATTCTTACGTTCTCACGCGCAAATAAAATATTTATTTGCCTAAGAATTCTAGCCCTAGTAATAAGATGTTATTGATGCCTATCAGATTTTAATTGTGTAAGTGATGTAATGTTATCTGAACATCATGATACAAGCCCTGTGTTGTGGTACTATAAGCTGTCACCTTGCGGGGAGTTTACTACGTTCATATGAACATCAATACGTCACTCCGGGCGGTGCTCGTATCTCTGAGGCGCGTTGTTTGCCTGGCTGCGGGGGAGCGGCGTCCCGCCTCCTGGAGTATGTGTCATTGTTCTCCGCACAATACAAAGTGGCGGTAATGTTCCGTGCCGATCTCCTCATTAAACCTTAAAAATTCCAGGTATGTTCTCCATGAACTAACAGCAAATTCCTGCAGTTCCAGCTGCTGGCTTCTCTCGAATGACGCGAGTTTGAGAACAAGGTGTTCTTCCAGCGATTTTTCGGCTGTGCCTGAGGAATCTAACCTCTGTCTATAATCTTTTCGCTGTAAGAAAAATCCTAATGTAAACAGTAGCACGTGACTGAAGTGAGGCTTCATTGGCCGCTGTTTGGCGCCATTGATTCTCAGTACGTGTTCCCGCCTACTGTTGTACATTCTGTTCCATGTTAAACATTTCCCGTTACTCGTCAAGTATACCTAACCTCACTTCTATGCATTCGTTTGCTTAGGAAACATTTACTTTATAATTACTGTAGTTAAATTTTTTTGTGCGAGATCGTGCGTATTTGCTTGGTTTCCGCACAAAAGCAATCCGCGGAAAGTCTAAAATTCCACATTCAGTATTCCCAACCTAACACACATAACAATTTCCCTCTTCTTACCGCTTAAGTCACATATTGATTTTACTGCTTTAGGCTTTTAACATATTATTTTTAGAGACGTTCAATATAGTAATAATTATAAATTGGAAATTTACCACTGCAACTTCACCTAAATTGCACTGTTAATTATTGTTTTTAAATATTTGCAAAACTTAAGTAAACTCTACAACTCCACTAAAGTTACTGCATTCGTGATGCAAGTAACATTAAGGAAGCCGTGAAAAAATCAACAAGATTCCATAGACTGGGAAAAAAAAGACATACGTATATCACGGCCTGCTGGAGTATAGTAAACACAGAAAACATTTTAAAGCAACAATGTTGAAGATAGATATTTTTGTTTTGCAAATTTGCCGCCATTGAACAGAAACCAAGATGGAGATTTCATTGCAAGTAATTAGAAATTCCTCTTTCAGGTAGCTATGTAATAAACGATCTTCGCACAAAATAATGCACGATACACGAGCGGTATGTTTTCTTTCAATTCTCGGAAATTAAAAAAGCTCAACTACGTTTCGCTTTTTCAAACTTTTCCTCGAACATGAAAACTTCAACATACCGCTCTTGTAACGCATATTACTATTAAGTCTTATGTCTTCACAATGGACAGTTGAGAATGCAGAAGCCATACTTCAGTACCACGTGCTTACGTGGACAACTACGAGCTCAAGTGACGCCACGTTGTTACAAGAACAGACTACCTCGGTATTACTGTTGGTATTCATCTGCGTTCATAGTACATAACAAAATATAAAAGTCGCTTTTCTTTTACATAGCATTTTACGTATGAGTGACGTTAAATGTTTCATCGTATTTAACAACTAGAATTCAATGTTTTATTTTCAAATAATACAAATTGTGGTTTCCAAATACGAACTATATTTTCCTGCGTCATGTGAGTGTTTCGACTGGGAGCCAATTACGGGTATGGCAGCAACGTGCTTATGTTTACATTAGAATTTTTCTTACGGCGAAAACAGTATAGTTTCATATTTATGTAAGCTGTCAGGTTTCCATGGTGACTGTGATCAGAAATAGACTTTTGGGTTTTCCACCGTGTCATGGAACTTGAAATTTCCAACGTTTCTGAACCATACAGAGTGTCCCATTTATCTTGTGCACCTATTATAACTTTTTTGTTTGGATAGATATTGGAATTTTTGTTTTTGAGAGTTATGTTAGAACGAGGGGCTAACATGAGTGTAGAGATTTGGTGCATGTAACTACATTATGGTACAAGATACACGTGACGTCATCAATTGTTTAAATAGCACTACATACTTTAATCATGTTACATTGATTACACACATTAAGACGAGTTCAAAAATGTATCACAATGTCACCTTCCCAATCAATAACAACAAAATGCAAAATGAATGCCCATTCATCTTGTACATTAACTTACACAAAACGAAAAACGACTGACGTCCGTACATGTCGTGTGTTGTGTGTTTGCTGTTTTAACATGTAAAGAAACGACAACAACTGTCGACGCCACAATCCACGTAAAGTGGCCTGCACGTTCTCCGGACCTGTCGCCACTCGACTTCTTCCTGTGGGGAACTGTAAAGGACGGTGTGTACCAGAACCTTCTGGCAACACCAGACGACATGCAGCAACACATTCGACAGGCTTGTGTGTCCATTCAGCCAGCAACATGCCGGGCAGTCTTACGGTCTTTCGGGGAACGCCTTCGAATGTGCATTAATGTGAATGGTCACCATTTGGAACATCTTCTGTGAGTCTCAAAGCACAACATTATCACATTGGAAATATTTTTTGTTTTCTACATCCAATAATCTTTAAGGAAACTCCTTCGATAACGAACTTGACTTGACGACTTCTTGAACTCCAAACCAACATATTTCTTCAGAATCGGAAAACAATTCCAGCGTTGGCAGAGTCTCGCAGATAAAGAGAGAGAATATATTACTAATTAATTTCTGTTTTCTTTTCATCTCAACTTTTGTCACAGCGAAAAGACGCTACGAACTTTTACATTAACCAAATATATTGAAATTGAACAGGCTGTAAGTTTTTTTATGCATATTCAGAATGAATGCATGTTTTAATTTGGTTGTTTTTTGTTTACAGCCAACAATCTTCGGAACGGTTGCTTCGGACCAGACACCGAAAGATGGCTCCAGTTGCAGAAGGGTGAGTACATTGTTTTGTTTCGTAACACTTCTTTCATACTAGGTAGACCTATATATTTACAATATTGGTTTTATTTAACGCATGTTCGTTCAAGGAGACAGGAATACGAATATCATTATAATTCTATAATCGCTTTGTGATGTAAAGCTATTACACCATTAATACACATTTTAATGCAGTAAAGCATGGATTTCAAATGAAATAACATAACTGAATCAATAGATTTTGCTGTACTTTAAGATATATTAAGCCGATTTCAAGATACCTGCTCACTTTCTAATTGTAAATGTATTTAGAGTTTGAAAACTAACAGATGGAATATTCGTCTGTACCGGAAATGACTTAAATCGGGAAAGAAAGTAATGATTATAAAAACTTCATCGCTTTTTAAAATGTACAATACATTATTTATGTTACGTCGTTGCATTTGGCATCTCGAGCACTATAATGATTCATCCTTTAATTTTCTTCTCTCTCTCTCTCTCTCTCTCTCTCTCTCTCTGTCTGTCTGTCTCTCTTTATGCTTTCCAACACATTTAGGCCTATTCTTTACCTTTTCTGTCCTTTCCTTCTGCATCCTTGCTTTCATTAGTTCGCAGTTTTCTTTTATTTCTGATAAATAGCTCAGAAAAAAAAAAAAGGTGTGTGAGTGTATTTTTTTTTCTATACAGATCGCTTCGATGGATGTTTACCAAATTTTGCACACTTACCCTTCAAAATCACGGATAAAATTTAGGCTTCTTCTACATAAATAATCCCCCCTTCTACTTTCATCTCCTGTCACTTACAAGCATTAGTATTTAGTTCTGGGATATGACTGATAAAGAGGATTTTTGTTTGTTTGTTAGTAAAAAAAAAATAACTGACCATGACACCCTATGGGGTTACTTAAGGAATGAAGGAAAATATGAAATCCTCTAATCGAAGTACGATGTGATATTCTGGTTTTTTTTGTGGCCCACAATAGATTACGTCATTGATTTGTCTGTTTTCCCCCTGATTTAACCTCTAATCTGGCGTATAGGGTAAATTAGTAGAAAATCCAAAACTCTCCAATATATTGTCCGCGCAACTTATCTAGGCACTTGGGTTCCCTAGTGCTCTCTCGCTGCCCCTCTCCTTCCCTCTCCTGCCACGCTACTGCTACAAGCAACCTCGCTACACCCCGCTTCCCCGCTCTTTTAGCTGCCCAGATAAGTTGCGCGAACAGTAAATGAAATTTTATATCCTATACCTACATGCTTTGACCGATATTAACCAAATTTTTCAAATTTAGTGTTCACAAGAAAAGTATATGCCAGATTAAAATATGAACAAACAAATCCTTCCCCTGCCTGGTGTTATTCCCCTATATCACTCAAAAACAGTTATATTTGGTTTTATATATTAAATATTGAGTATGAAAGTGTTAAATTTAACCAGACGAGACATGAAAACTTTATCTTTGAAATATGTATGGTAAGACTTTCCTGTGTTAAATTTTAACGTACCTGGTTTACATGTTTCGACCTATTTATGGGTCATCTTCAGAACTGGTCGTTGTTGATCTTGGCGCCACTTGTTCTGTTTCCTGTGAGGGTGTGTTCCTGTGGTATAGTGTAGACTCAAAGAGTGTGTGTGTTTTGAAGTCGAGTTGTGTGTTGAGAATTTCGTTGGGGTGTGTTTTTGTGTGTCTGTATATTTCATATTGTTCTAGTGTGTTTAGTTTCTGGCTTTTTGGTTGGATGTGTAGTATTTCCATGACATACTAATACTATACAAAGGAAACAAAAGACAGTTCCAAACCTACATCAACAGATAAACAAAATACACCCAACGCTACACTACACATTAGAAATTGAAAACAATAAATCCATAAATTTCCTAGACATCACAATAACAAAAGTAGACAACAAACACACATTCAAAGTATACAGAAAACCCACAACAACACACATACACAAAACATCCAACCACCCCACACAACACAAACAAGCTGCATTCCAAACAATGGTACACAGACTATTCAACATACCAATGAACTAACGAAGAGCTAAACACAATCAAATACATAGCACAAGAAAACGGATACAACCCTAACATAATAGACAACATAATACGTAAGACAAAACATAATCACAAAAAAGATAAGAATACAACACAAACACAAAAAATACATCACACTAACATACGAAAACAAAAACACACACAAAATTCAACTTCATTCAAGAAATTAAATTACAACATCGCATACAAAACAAATAACACTCTACAAAAACATCTCAACACAAACAAATACAACCACACAGGCGTATACAAACTCAATTGTAACACCTGCAACAACTTCTAAATAGGACAGACAGGCAGTTCGTTTCAAACACTTTACAAAGAACACATCACAGCCATAACAAAATTACAAAATACATCCACATATGCAGAACACATCACAAATGCTAACCACACCCACAGAGACATCAACACAGACATGGAAATACTACACATGCAACCAAAAAGCCAGAAACTAAACACACTAGAACAATATGAAATATACAGACACACGAAAACACACCCCAACGAAGTTCTCAACACACAACTCAACTTCAAAACACACACACTCTTTGACTCTACACTATACCACAGGAACACACCCTCACAGGAAACAGAACAAGTGGCGCCAAGACCAACAACGACCAGTTCTGAAGATGACCCATAAATAGGTCGAACATGTAAACGAGGTACGTTGAAATTTAACACAGGAAAGTCTTACCATACATATTCCGAAGTGATGCAGTGTTAAAAGTTGTGTAATCAAGATGTGTGGAAAACTTTATGTTCAACCCTACATATATATATATATATATGGGAGAGTCGGGAAGTATCGGACAGTGAGTTTCTTTCATCTATCACACGATGATAGTACCTGATTGACATGGTTACGTTTCTGTGATGTCGCAACGTAACCATGTCATTCAGGTACTACCATATGGTGGTAGATGAAAGAAACGCACTGTCCGATACTACCCGATGTCCGATACTACCCGAATCTCCCCTATATATACAGGGTGTTTAAAAATACGGGGCATAATTTCAGGTATGTATTTCCCACATGTAGACAATCAAAATAGTTCATTACAAAATGTGTCCGGAAATGCTTTATTTCCGAGTTATGGCCTTCACAACATTGAAATTCACCGGAACATTTTTCTTTCCGCAGGTCGTTGCCGTCAAAGGAGACATTAAGAGGGCACTCTGACAATTCATTCCAAGGCGAAGGTTACATTCAGTGTTGTTTAGGTACTTGGATCGATGGTTTCTGATCGATGGATAGGTAGAGGTGGCCCAATTGCTTGGCCTCCACGCTCACCTGATCTGAACCCTCTCGATTTCTACTTGTGGTGCCATTTAAAATCATTGGTTTATTCGTCTCCGGTGCCTGATTTGGAATCCCTTCGGAATCGAATTGTGGCATGTTCTGAGGACATACGCAATACTCCTGGAGTTTGGGATCGTGTTCGCAGGTCAATGAGACATCGATGTGAGGTCTGTATTCAAGCAGGAGGTGGACATTTTGAACATCATCTGTAATGACAACGACCTGCGGAAAGAAAAACGTCCCGGTAAATTTCAATGTTGTGAAGGCCATAACTCGGAAATGAAGCATTTCCGAACACATGTTGTAATGAACTATTTTGATTGTCTACATGTGGGAAATACATACCTGAAATTATGCCCCGTATTTTTGAAACACCCTGTATATCCGTTTTTGCGTACTTAGGCTTTATTAAACAACCATGAGTTGAAAGATGTGGAATGGGATTGGCAAAATATTCTTGCTGTTATACGAACTCTGCAAAAATTTAATATATATATGTATATATATATGTATATATATATATATATATATATATGTTTACACATATTAACTGTAGGATGTTGTCATCCTGAATATATTCTGTCCATGTCTATAAACTGTATGGCGTTCCCAGAATAACGAATTAGCCAAAAAAAAAAAAAGTTGTTCCATTGTAATCTCCATGTGAAATTGGAATTGATGCAACTGTTTGTGTTTTGTTCATTTTGACGTAATAATATGTTGAAAATGACGTGTCACGTAAAGTTTGCTGTGACCTACATTTTCTGCAACTTGAATTACCATGGAATAGTACACATATCAAAACCTAGTTGTCGTCCTCAACCATTTTTCTCTCTATCTTCTCTGCAAATTGTGGAAAGTTATCTGCTGTGCATATAAAATGCCATAACGCATAAGAAATTGTAGTTGCTGCATTTGTACATCGTGGGAAGGAGCTTGCAGTGCAGTCCTTCATTGAATAAGTAATGCTATTGTTTTCTAAAATTGCAGCAACAAATCAGGTTAACAGGGCATCTGCAGAAGAGATCATAAATTTGTAACAGTGACGGAGCAAGGGAGGGGAACAGAATAGAGCATAATCCACCCTCGGAATTGGAAGGCTCCTCTTCCAAGCCAGAGATCCTTATTTACATGAAAGTGGGAGTTTTTCGTCCCAATTTGTCGTCTTCTTCTACCGCAGTCAAGTTAAGGAATTTTATTTCTTTGGAGTTATTATGCACAACGCCATCCAGACGTATGAAATGCGTCATAAAATGGGTTTACATATTGGCCAAGTCTTCCTGTGTACATTGGAATGAAAACCTGTACTCCTCTTGTGAGTGCTGGATTGCTTAAAAGATAGAGATGTTTTAAAATTGTCTTTAATTTCTTTAAAAAGTGCTCGTAATAAAATAGTACATTATGCAACGAGCCTATAATGGTAGTAATTAAGACGCGAGTATGTTTGTTTATGAAACGAGCGCAAGCGAGTTTCATAATTTTCATACGAGCGTCTTAATTACCATTATAGGTAAGTTTCATACGACATTTTATGCTCGACCATATTTCTAACTTCAAATTATTCATAAATATTCATGTTATGGTTATCTAAGTGAGGAGCGGAACTGACCTTCTAAATTGTGAGATGTGCGCAGACGCGAAAGTATTGATTTTTTCCGAGGAACGAATGTCATTGACCTTGATATAATCTAGAGAATAACATGAACATTAATCTTGATATAACCTGCAAATTGATTTAGAATTGAAAAACGAGATGACAAATTGAATTTATTTGAATATTATTTACAATTAACGCTAATTATTATAGTAACAGAACATAACCTTCTGCGACAGTATTGGATTTCCAGCCTCCGTGACGTTTCGCTAGTTGTCTTTCGATTGCATATCCGAGCATAATCGATAGTTGCGGTTTTATAATGGTACAATGGTGATTTCTCATTGGCTGAACAACTGAACTATAATGAATAGGTATACTTTTTAATGAGGTGCATTAAAGGGCTACTACCAGGTGTATAATTACTACATTTCGGCATGGTCGAGCATAAACACTTTTATATTTCCAAACTAATCGAATTTATTTAAAAGTTATGTCGAATTTAATTCAGTACAAATGCTTTAATCTTTGCCATGTTTCTTTATTTATTAGAAGTTTGATTCATACATAATATAATAGTTACGTCATACTAATATTTTTCAGGTAAAACATACAAAAACATCAATATGTTGGACTAACATTGGCGGTTTTCATTTGTTACTTTTTGCAATACCATAGTTACTATTTCGTCGAGTAAAACTTTAATGACTTTATTAGCACTGTTACTAGAATTTTGAAGTGCCAAGCATGGTTCTATTATTAAATATTAGGTTACAGGTGGCCCAATACGAGGAGTCTCTCTCAAGGTCTGAGAAAATTTAGAACACTTGATTATGTATTCTTTTCAATACTACATTTTACGTATATTTGTTGTTTTTTTTTTGTCAAAATTTTCGGAAACAAAGTTCCACTGTCAATTTTTTTGACTTGTGTTCCACGCCACTGCAACTAACCTACCACTTCCATCTCTTCTCGTATATTTTATAAAGTTGCTTTTCAATACCACATTTTACGTGTATTTGTTTCTTATTTTGTCCAAATTTTCGGAAACAAAATTCCACTGTCATTTTTTTTTTTTTCATTTTGGCGACACGCCACTGCAACTAACCTAATACCACTTCCATCTCCTCTCATATATTTTATAAAGTTTCTTTTGAATACTGCATTTTACGTATATTTGTTTCTTTTTTGTCAAAATTTTCGGAAAAGAAGTTCCACGGTCAATTTTTTTTTATTTGTGTGACACGACGCTGCAACTAAACTACCACTTCCATCTCCTCTCATATATTTTATAAAGTTGCTTTTGAATACTACATTTTACGTGTTTATTTTTTGTCAAAATTTTCGGAAACGAAGTTCCACTATCAATTTTTTCACTTGTTACACACGCCACTGCAACTAACCTACCACTTCCATCTCCTCTCATACATTTTATAAAGTTGCTTTTGAATACTACATTTTACGTGTTTATTTTTTGTCAAAATTTTCAAAAACAAAGTTCTACTGTCAATTTTTTTTTTTTTACTTTTGGTGCACGCCACTGCAACAACCTACCACTTCCATCTTCTCTCATACATTTTATAAAGTTGCTTTTGAATATTTCATTTTACGTATATTTATTTTTTATTTATTTTTTTTTCGGAAACAAAAGTTCTACTGTCAATTTTTTTTTAACTTTTGGTGCACGCCACTGCAACTAACCTACCACTTCCATCTCCTCTCATACATTTTATAAAGTTGCTTTTGAATACTGCATTTTACGTGTATTTGTTTCTTTTTTGTTTACCTTGCCGATAATTTCCTAAGGGAAATAAACCACTTTCGTTGCTTCCCCCCTCTCCTCTACCCACTCTTTTATGACGTCCCGCACAACTCGCCTCTGTTTGGTTTCCTATATGTACGTATGCATTGTTATCTAATAGTGCTAAGCCGATCCTATACGTTGGCTAGCGAAGGGTAAACATTTGGACACAACCTTCCTGCCACCCCGTCCTTCTCCAGGGACATGTCGAATAAGTACTGGACGGCTAACATTGTTAGCTTTGCCGCCCAATCCATGCTTTCCTAACAAGGGTTCGCTACAACGGAACAGAATTTTTTTGTGCTGAACTTATTGAAAGCCTGGGCGACTTATTGCAAATAGAGTTCTGCACAATGTATACAATAAAACTAAGTTGCAATACATAAACGTTGTATGACTTTTATTTACAACTAGCCGTGCCCGTGCGCTCCGCTGCACCCGTTAGGAATAAATATAAAGTAATTACATAATTAAAATAGGACATTTGATCCAGGGAACATTCGTGTTTGATATAAGGATAAATCGTTTATTATGTTACTTAATTTAAATTGTATTTGCATAATTAAAATGCGATCATTTTGATCCAGAGACCACTCATTTGGTCATAAAAATTATTTTAGGAAATACAGGAAACGAATGTACAGAATAGCCTATCAAGTTTTCTGTGCATAAGAATCTATTTTAATCTTACCTGTCCTCGATTCACTCAGAAGTTACTGTAATAACATTATAGTATTATGTCCATCTAGAGAAACTACACTTTCCAATGGTGAATTAATAATTAATTATACAAATCGGTTAATTTAGCTTCTGATATTACTTCATACAAACACAGAAACATTCTCTATAGGCTATCTTTCATAGCTTTCGATTGTTGCTGTCCAAGGCCCCTTATAGACGAAGTCATTTGTTTTTTAATTCATTACATGACATTAGATGACAGTTATTTTAATTTTAAAACTCATTTATCTCATTAAATATCAGTCCTATCAAAATTTTTCAAGGAATAAAACTTATCGGAAATTATTTTTAAAGAAACTTTTGTTATGTAACATTTTTCACAAAAATCAATAATAAGCGAGATATTTCGATTTAATTCAGGCCCCCTTATAACCCCCCTTTTAAATAATGTATTTTGAATGCCATATAGCCTAAAATCTAAGTTACAACGAACTTAATTTATATTCCAGTTTTCATCGAAATCCGTTCAGCCATTATCGCGTGAAAAGGTAACAAACATACAGACAGACAGACAGACATACAAACAAAAATTTCAAAAAAGCGATTTTCGGTTTCAGGGTGGTTAATTGTATATGTTAGGACCATTTATTTTTGGAAAATCGAAAATTACCAGAAAAATTTCGGCTACAGATTTATTATTAGTATAGATTAGCTGAAGGCACCCGGCGATGTCCGGGTTGTCCTTTTTTGCTTCTTTTTTAAATTGAATTGGTTGTTAGACTTTTCGGAAATCTCAGAAACTCAACTATAGACAACCAAAATGAATTGTCTTTAATAAGCTTTACGTGAATTAATGAACTTCTTAGCCAAATGCGTGAAAGGATTAACTCAATTAAAAAAAAAACTGCAGATGAGGCAACGAAAGAAAACATTTCATCACGTACCTAACTTTCAAATAAATGTTTTTTAATTTGTATGTATATATAATGTTTATTTATTTATTTATTTATTTATTATGACGTAGTTAAGGCCTTCAGGCCTTCTCTTCCACATCACCAGAAATACAAACAAAATAATAGAAAAAAAAACAAACTATAAATAAAGTAAAATCAAACGAACATATGTATAGGTTACAGTCACACAAACTTTAAATGAATTAGCATTGTCTTGAAGTTCAGTAAAACAAAAACATCCCTCGGTCCCTATAGGCCCACTTAGCATTGTATCAATGTTCTACAGATCTTACATTTTATCTCTGCCGATCAGTGACTGTTAAATTTCAAGTGGCTTATCTTAGTCATGGGAGTCAACGTATTAAAAAGCACTACAACCTTTCTGTCGTCTCCTTTCCCCCCGCAAATCTGACGTCGTACAGAGGCAGAGATAATATAATTATAAGATTTGTACATTGATCTGAAGCTGTACATTTCACGTAATTTCATGTCTGTGTGTGCTTTCACATAGACAGCTGACGATAAACAGGGAATTCCCTTGTTTGCAGTGTGAACCCGTTGAGGTGTCATCGAGAGTCAAGATTTATCTCTCTATCGGTCGTACCAAAGAATCACTATATCATATGTAGGCCTATATAATATTATAATTTAATTTATATTGGAAGTTTTTTTACTCCTTGACCGCGATACGTCTATTTTTTTAATGTGACTTGAGAAACTATATCTCACAAATTCAGAATATATTATATTAATTCTTATGTTATACACAGAATACACAAACAATATAAAATCTCAAAGTCATTTTTTAACGTAAGGACTAATATTCTGAGAGACGTATACCGATTTTTTTTTTATATATAAATTAAGATATTGTTATTTCCACAACGCTTAACATACTACATTGGCAACGTGATTATACAGTTAGAATTTCGCAGTAACACATTTTCGGATGGTGTATGTGTGCTATAGACAATGTTATAAATTTATTTATGTTGTAGAAAAAGCGGTCATTTATAGAAATTTAATGTTGTAACGCTAAGCAATGAAGTAATGTTATCTTTCTCTCTTGATATAGGTGGGCTTTTAAAAATTCATGCGCTGTTCGCTGTTGTAGAGTGGGGAATTAAAAACTGAAATATTCATGATGTTTAAAATATAGTGGCACGTATATTTACATTGCTAACGCATTATTAATTTGTTTATTGATTAATAAAGGTGAGATAACCGTATTTTCACATTACTATTCTAGTATGCCACAACAGTAATTTATGTTCTGTTACTGCAACGTCAAAATTGCTCTACTTACTTGAATTCTTTTCTTTGCTTTGTAAACGTGGTTCATAGACCCATTAACCAGCTCTAAAGTAAAAAGGTGGTGGTGGTGGTTATTAGTTTAATTTTACGACGCTTTATCTACTATGATGGTTATCTAGCGTCTGAATGTTATGAAGGTGATAATGCCAGCGAAATGAGTCCAGAGGATTCCAGGTCTTTTTGCCTACTACATTTCACCTACTTAGCTGTCTTTTTTCTCACACAGATTGCTTACTACAATTTGCCTCCTATAGTTAACCGGTTCTGTATTTGTACCTATTTTCCACATCTGTGCCAACAGTGATTGTGACAAGTAATGCAGATACGGTGTATTACCAATAGGGGTGGATTTTGGCATATTTCCATGTTTTATCCCTTATTTAAAAATCATATGCCATCATTATCAGCAGTCTTGCGATGGTGACTAGTAATTTCGAGCTAGAGCTATTTTATGCCCGCAGCGCGCGCGCGGAGCTCTTTTACCTGTAAACATTGCTGAAGGATGTACAGATCTTAGAACACAGCGCATCATGACGGAACGGAAGCGCTTAAAGCTTTCAAGGAAGAATGGAAGACACAATATTTATGCTTCGAACATGGTGATGAAGTCCAGTGTTTGTTGTGTAAAAAAATATATCATTTGCAAAAAAGCAACAAAAAACGGCATTATGAGACGCAACATGAAGAAAAAAATGTAGGCATTCAGGAGAAGAGAGAAATAAATTGATTTCGGAATTGACATCGAAGGTAAATTAATTTACATTTGGGTCAGTAGATTGTATCTAGATTCCTTTTATTTCTTTATTTTAAATGTATTGTTGTTTTATTCGTTGCTTGTTCCTGGATATTTACTTTTATTAGACTACGTGTTTCTTTAATTTAGAAATAATATTTTATCTTTGATTGCACTTTAACTTATACTATTACTAAGCTCAAAAAGCTAATTCACTTTTATTCCAATAACTATTTTCAGGATTTTGAGCAAATATGAACTAAACATTTTGAAAACTTTGATGCAAGGAGTTTTTTTAGTAACGTCAATATAAAATATACTTAAAAATATAATTTCAAAACTATTAGACCTAATTGCACCAAATTTTGTACAGATATTATTATAGATCTGTTTATATAGTTTAAATTTCACAAATTTTGGCCGAAAGTTGTGGAAGTTTTAAAAATCATACATATCCCTTTAAATGATTGACCCCAAAAATTACGATGGCTCTCAGTATCTTAATTTAATCAATTTGTTTTTTCGTGTTACGTGCATCTCACAAATCGCTCTAAGAAAATTCATTACTAGGGAACGGAATTTGGAGTAGTAAAAGCTAGTATTGGCATCTACACAGTCATTTGTTTACAACCCTTTATACCAAGTCCTCCCCTCCATGACATACTCGCAGATCTCTACACGTCAACAACAGGTGAACGGGACAGTTGTCGCATAAGAACTTCAACATGCAGGTTTGCAGTTCAGAGTAGTGAAGTGCAGGTACAATGCCGAAAGTGAAACCAACTAACAATACAAAATTGAAAGACTATATTTGTAAAACCTCCAGATCAAGTATCAAAATTCAGGAAACATTTATCTAAATTGTCGCTTCCCCCATGTCCAGTTCCTACGAGATGGGGGTCATGGTTAGAAGCTTGCAATTATTACGCACGTCACCTCCAATCTGTGAAGAAAGTGGTCCAGTCTTTCGATACCGATGACGCGGCTGCGATTCAAATACGCCAGGAACTGCTAAATGATGAAACAATCGAGAAAGAAGTCACGGACATTAAGTCAAATTTTGGATATTTAGCGGATGCCATTATTCAATTAGGAAAGTCAGGAGTAGAACTAGTTGAGCAAATAAATATTATGAGGACTATTGTAAATAAACTGAGTGCAGTAGAAGGTGAAATAGGAAAATGTGTTGGTGAAAAAATGAACAAAGTTTTGATTAAAAATGATGGATACGATATTCTTAGTCGGATTTCAGATGTACTAACAAAGACGTGTCCCAATGACGTCATTCAACATGTGAATTTAATTGACGTATCTTGTTTCAAGTACTCTCTAATTGTCTCTGCAGATGGAGAGCGGAGTTTTTCCATGTTACAAAATTTCCTTCCTTGCAACAGAGCAAAGTTGTATTTTGAAAATTTGAAAATAATATTTACAATTTATTATAACAAGGCATAGCATTAATTGAAAATGCCATTTCGTTTGGATCTACATATTCAGAGGCGAGTTCCATACAGAAGACAACTGTCTATCAACCATCAACATTTCCACTGACACGCGAGGATGCAGAGGTTGCTATTTAATTATGTATATTTGTAATGTTGTTTATTGGTGTCTTGTGCGTTGCGAAGAAAAGTACATGTAGTTCAAAAAGAAATGCAGATTATGTATGTAGGTCACTAAATGTCATTAAACTATTCCATTTGTTTATTCTGAAATATATTTACAGACGTTGCGTGTAAGTTTGTATGAAGTGGACTGTACTCGTCCATGCAGCTCGCTTGACAGCCACTGAGCTACGAATATCTATACTACGTTTCACCATTCTTTATAATACTCCAAATCCCTTTCCCTGCTCATTACATAATCACGACTGGAGAGTAAGGACTACATTTTACAATCACACAATCAATATACTCTATTTAAATCAATATTGGCATTATTATTTTTTCAACAAATAGTCAAAAGTACTTAGAGATCACACACGTCGAGCAGGTAGATCCTATTAATTTCTCCTAACCAATGAAGTGAAGTCTTTACATAATAAATAATTGCTTTTAACAAGAAAATGGTTTACATACAATTAACTTTTCCTATTTCTCTTTTTGTTCCTAAAAACCCTTCCCTTTGCGATTTGTTTATATATGTACATGTATATTAAATAACTGAGTAATTAGCCCTATTACATAGCCAGAAATTTAGTAACGCAAATTATTGTAATAATTGATGCCTTTATTCGCTGCATCTGCATGTACAGCTGTCAAAAGAAAAAGTCGCCGCTCTCCTGGAACAAAGTTCCCTTCGGATATCTTCGCTATAATTCGGAGACAGGCGATGTTACATGTTGTTGGACCACGTTGCCTGATATCTACAGTTATAATGGAAATATTCTCTCTGTGATGCGATAGCGTAATGGTAGCGTTCAGGCCTCTTATCCATGAGGTCCTGCGTTCGACTACAACCTCATGCTTTTTATGTTCTTTTTTGTTATGTGTTTGAGAGAGACAAACTATACATAATGGCTCCTTTCTCTTTTACGATTATTTTAGTAATTAACATCAGGTTCATTAATATATTATGCCATGACTTTATCATTATGATATTGTGGCTGCAAATGGAAAGAAAAAAGATTTTATTCTCAATAAAAATATCTTTCGTGGCATAAACAAAACAAATTTACTGGCGTCGGCCTTAAAACATTCAAACAATTAAGCGTTCAAAAAACAAAACAAAAAGCCACAATTCAATATTTAGTCTATCTTCCTCTTATCTCGATCATCTTGCAGTCGAGTGGGCATGGAATCGACTAGTCTTTGCAAATAGCGACTGTTCTTAGACACGATATTCCAGGCATTCTGAACATACCCACATACATAAGTGTTCTGTCCATGGGCAGGTCTTTCATTGCAAACCCAGCAATCTCCAATCTTTTCTATTTTCTGCCTTCCTCTTAGTCTCCGCATATGATCCACATATCCTAATGTCTTCTATTATTCTTTTCAACCAGAGACCCAACCAATTCCTTTTTCTCTTTCTAATCAGTTTCAGCATCATTCTTTCTTCACTCACTTTTTCAAACACAATTTTATTTCTTCTTCTGTCCGTCCACTTCACACGCACCGTTCTTCACCACATCCACATTTCAAATGCTTCAATTCGTTTCTCTTCATTTCGTCGTAATGTTCATGTTCCTTCCCCATACAATGCCACACTCCACACAAAGCACTTCACTAGTCTCTTCCTTAGTTCTTTTTTCCAGAGGTCCGCAGAATATCCTTTTTCTTCTATTAAAAGCTTCCTTTGTTCATGTTTGCAGTTTTTCTTGGGAAGGATAGGCCTAAATGCGGTAACATCCCGTTGCTTTCCGCACACCACTATCTCTTTCGCATCTTATTAAATTCCAGGGGACCCAAGCATGGAGATGAGGAGAGTGGATTTGGCTAATTGGGCCCTCCGGACTTCACCGAAAGTCACGGCAAGGGTTAAATATTAATTCTATCAGGATGTTTGACCCGATCAGAGACCGGGAAATCTCAATTAGCCTTTGCCCCCCGCATCCTGGACTAGCTTCTACGAATCATCAGAAAATCTTAGAGTGTGATTGGGCCAATTTTTCCGAAAATGTTTCCACACTTTTGCCCTCGTAGCTCAGCGGACGAACGTCGAAATTTAGATGTCAACGTCTCAGGTTCAATTCCTCGTTACTCCTTTTCATTTTATTGTGGTTCAAGATAGTATGATGTAATAATACAAAAAGAAAAACTAATACCAGTATTATGCAACTGGATTTTTCCAAACCTAATATTAAATTTATGTTATTTATATCGCTAAAGAACGATTACAATATAAATAACTAGAATATTATTTATACAGTATCACTAAAGAACGATAACAGAATATAAATGATAAATATCGGTTTGTTTAATTAATATAAGATATTATATAATACTTATTTAATTATCTAAATAAAATAACCTATTTTACAAAGAAGGATAGTTATTTGTGTTATAATAATTACTTACATAAAATACAGATTATTTATATTGCGAAAGAACAATAACAATATAAATAACTTGAATATTATTTTATAATGCTAATGAAGGAAAACAGAATATAAATGATAACTTGAATATTATCTATATCGCTAAAGTACGATAACAATATAAAAAACGTGAATATTATTCATATCGGAATTTCACAGATTTATTACAGATATATTTAAGAAATTGTAGAAGAATAGTAATTAGTAACAGTGTCCTATTTATTCTTCTTGGAGCCAAATTTGTAACTTTTAAAAGTGTGGTTACTATGTTGAAGTGTATGTGTTGTAACGGATGCTTGATTTGTTATGTATGTGAGTCAGTTATGTGATGCTTGATGTCGTCGCAATGTCGTAATTATAGTTTGATTGTGTTTGTATGGCTATTGTGTATTAATTTATGATGTATGGTACGGAAGGCTGCATATTTGTGTTATAGAAGTGTTACGTATGTGTGTTGTTAATGTTTTTTTATGTTTCAAATTGATACCTGATATTTATTTTGCAATCGCAATGCCTAATTTACGGTTTGTTTATGTTTTGTTTACATCGCGTAAGCTAATTTAATTTTCTTTTCTATTTCTCTTTATGCTTATCTTTTTTGTGTATGAAACTATAGCCCTAACATACATATGTAAAATAGGGCTAACCACCATTGGAGATACAATAATAAAAATTGTTATTCATATCGTTATAAAACGATAACAGAATACAAATGATGACTTGAATTTTATTCATATCTCTAAAGAACGATAACAAAATATAAATAACGTAATATCCATAAAGAACGATAACTGAATATATATATGATAATTTGAATAGCATTTACATCGCTAAAGAACGATTAAAAAATAAAATGAAAACTTTAAGAAGACCCGAACCCACAACCTTTGAATCACTAAACAATCACTCTACCGCTGGCCTACGAGGCGCAGATATAGAACACTTTCATAGTTCGGGAACTGCTTGTACAAGTACATGCATCGTGTAACATCGCCGCGACCCGAAGTGGACTTTGAAAATATTCGCTGTTCACGAGTGCGGACACTTTTTTTTTGACAGCTGTACACCCCAGATATCTACGTTACGACGCTATGTAGTGGATGCGCTATGCTCTTGTGATCAAGGTCGAGCTCTTCTACCATGATTGGGAGCTAATATCGTCTCATCCCTGTTATACAGAGTGATTCACGAGGATTTACCTTCCCTTACGCAGCTTATTTCCGAAGACATTCTGAGCAAAAAAATGTCATATAAACATTTGTCCTAATCTCAATATTTTCAGAGTTGCACTAATTTGGAATTGTTTGTAAAATATCTTTATTCTTGAGTTTTAAGGGTAAAAGAATATTACAGATAAGGAATGAACTATTCAAGAGTATCATTTCTTTAATTAGCTAGTATTCTGAAGCTGAAAAATAGGTGCCAGGCCTATCGCGGAAGATAGTGGTATGATATTTGAGAAGTAATGATCAAAGGTTTATAGAATTAGAAAGAAGAGTTGTGGCTTATGGTAAATAGTTTTCTCTCAGCATTCGCCTATAGGATATTGGGGAAGTACGGAAATCAAAGTCAAGATAGTGGACCCCTGGGATCGAACCAAATCCCTCCTCGAACGATGATCATACGCCAGTGTACTCAATAATAATAATAATAATAATAATAATAATAATAATAATAATAATAATAATAATAATAATAATAATCCCATATAAAATTGTAAGAGTATTCCAGAAATCAAACATTACAATAAAATATTGTAAATGTAGTATGTCTAATGACTAAGCTGCGGATTTGTGCCTATATGCCTATTTTAATCCTTAACCTGAAGGCGGAAGTTTTAGTTGCATATTCATTTTAAGACATTGTGAGTATTATACGCGAATTCTATAGTGCCTATAATTGCCTATTTCACTAGTAAATGCTTATTTGCTTATAAATGCCTAAAATTTGCCTAAATATCCGTATTATGTATTATGCTTGAATTTACTGACCATTCTGTCAATATTTTTTGAATGTGTAATTTATTTCTTTTTTGTCTAGCAGAGGGAAGTGATATATAATTATCGATAATTCTGTGTGTTACATTTTACCACCACCAGAGCGCGGAGAAATCGAATAATTTAAAATCAACCAATAAGAAAAAATGTATTTCGAAAGCCGCATAAATCATTATGGTAGTTGACTAGGGTAGTTGTTTTAAACTGTGTATCCGTTTTCTGAGTTTATGAATTGAGTATGGAGTTGAGTTTTCTGCTGTAATACGTGAAGTATACCGTGGAGATATGCCACAGCAAAAGTCATCAGAAGCACTGATTGGAAAATACATTGACATGACTGCGTTCCCACTGGTTTGGTCCCCAGCTGATTGAAGTATTGCCCCATCACTTCATGTGAAGTGGAGAGGAGTTTCTCCCAATTTAAGAACATTCTTACAGACAATAGACATCAGTTCTCAGCACAACATTTGGACGAATATTTAGTTATTCACTGCCATAATGACATTCCTATAGGAATTAGTGTATAATGGTCGTGTTAGCCATTAAGAATTAGAAATTTGTTAGTGCCTTTTTAAATGCCTATTTTGCCTGCCTATTTCAACTGTTTTAGTGCCTAATATCCGCAGCTTGCTAATGACATTTGGATTGACTTAATAGTAGAAAAGTTTTAATTTTGTACATCCCTTGTACAGCCTGCAGACAAATCTGCAAAATGAAAAAGAAATGACTACCTAACACAGTCCATTGTGATAATGAGTTATTTTAAATAATTTAATTAATAGAGTCATTCTCCCCTGTTGCGCCATTTCGTTTCCTGCTTGACCGGAAGTGTGGATTACATAATTCACTCTGTTTGTACGTATTGCTCATACCTAGATGGCTAATAGTTTTATTTTCAAACCCGTTTCACCGTTAAGCATTTAACCACAGTGTTATTTCACGCTAATTTTGTTCCGCTGCTAATATAATTTGAAATTCATGGGTTATAACTCACCAGAAACTGAATGCTTCTGTATACTCCCTAGTTGTTTGGAGGTGTATGACATTTTCCTCGTGACCTCTTTCGTCTATTACGTCATACTTTTCCTGTAGCAGCAGCAGAAAAGTAACGTAGCAATGTTACTGAAATGTTAGAAAGTTACTCTTGCTAGTAACGTAGTGTGGTAGTAATAGACGTGGTGGTGGTACTAGTGACACTGCTGATGATGGTGATAGTGCTGTTAGTGGTGGCACCACCTGTGGTGCTGTTGGTTGTAGTAGTCACGTTAAAGGTGGTAGTACTGCTTTTGGGATACTCAGGTTTGCCACCCATTCCTATTTTTGCGGAACAATCCCAATTTCGAGTTTATTGTCCCGTCATGATGTCAGTTGGGACGGTAATTGTTACGATTTTTGGCCTTTTTTATAGTTTAATTAATTGAAGTAATTTTCTCGTCTTTTATCAGATGTTATTTATTTAAATATTTGAATATTCTTCTTTATGAGAGACATGTACTCGTGAACAGATAGAAAGCTGACCCCAATGTTATAAAATTATCAGGAAATAATTGTTTCATGCTTTATGAAAATATGATCTGTCTTATAAAGTATTTCGATTTCTCTGACAAACCATCTACAGAACCTTGCATCATTACTCTGGTCTACAAAGAAAAAAACTTTTTGTTTGCTACTGAGAAATTTTCAAGCGTTTTATATTGAAATTAATGCGCTGATTCCAGATCTGTAATCAGATTTGTCGTAGCACGTCAGGTTTGTAACATTAATTCTAAATCTTACTAGTCAGTGTATACCTGTACCGTAAAGTCAGATATATATATATATATATATATATATATATATATATAGATTAGTTTATATATTCTTTACAAATTGTTATAATATTATTTTAAATACATTTTGTAAGAAGCTATACACTTACAATATATTGTATGTTCTAAAAACTCTATATATTATTTTAATGTACCGAAGTACATATGATATTTCCATGCAGATATTCTGCGTCATCATGCGATGAAAGAGTAATGGAACGGAGAAAAATTCTCTCCGGCGCCGGGATTTGAACCCGGGTTTTCAGCTCTACGTGCTGATGCTTTATCCACTAAGCCACACCGGATACATATGATATGCGTAAATCACTTCGTGATTTAAGACGGCGCTTATTCCGTCGGATCCCGACCAACTAGTCACTCATATCGAGTGCACCTCAGCACATGTGTGGACTTCGGTCCTGCGTTCATACACATCTATGACGTAGTGCAGAGGGCGGCCACTAGAGGGAACCCAAGAGTTGGAGCTTAATCTGAGACGATTCTAACCGGCGTCGGAGTTGTATCCGGTGTGGCTTAGTGGATAAAGCATCAGCACGTAGAGCTGAAAACCCGGGTTCAAATCCCGGCGCCGGAGAGAATTTTTCTCCGTTCCATTACTCTTTCATCGTCTAAAAACTCTGTTAAAAATGCTTCAAACCTTTGCTTTTCCGCTTATATTAGCATGTGGTTGATCGCTGTAGGAACCAGAAGAAATCACCCATCATGCTCGGACCGTATTGACCCTGGTACCTGGATTCCATCGTTGATACGTCCTGATGGAACCTCTCACCATGTTCGTCACTTACAGCGCCGAGATTTGATGGAAAAAAAGTCAAGATGTGAATGAAGAAAGTGCATTTTTAAAAACATGCGACAACCTAGATTCTGAAGTGTTCTAAGTATGTTATGTACTAGCTCAGCATAATAATTATCAGCTAGATAATTTCCTAAAAACCTAGTTGACACTAGTACAAATATGTCCCAAGCTTCGAGTTCAAGAGCACTCAGTTTGACCTGAACGTAGTGTCACACATCATAATTAAAAATGTAAAATGTTATTATTTTAAAATTGTGACATGATAGGAAAAAACGGACTTCAGTTCTGTAATCAGCATATTCAAATTATGGTTGGTACACTTGTTTTTGTTCAATAGAAAAATCATAGTAAAATAAATAAAATGGATTGAATGTATTAAAAATGTAAAACTTAAAAATTAAAAATGTCATTATTTTAAAATTTCAACATGATAGAAAAAACGGATTTCAGATCTGTAATCAGTACACTGAAATTATTAGGATTGGTACACTAGTTTTTGTTCAGTTGCAAAATCACTGTAGACCAGTGTTATTATTAGAAGAAAAGTCAAATTTCTTTCGAAAACATAATAGAAGCAGCTTCTGCACTGGGAGTTAGTGTCGATTTGGTGCTCTTTTTGTATAATATATCCAGTCTGCTGTCAAAAAATCTGAAAGTTAGAATTTATAAAACAGTTATATTACCGGTTGTTCAGTATGGTTGTGAAACTTGGACTCTCACTTTGAGAGAGGAACAGAGGTTAAGTGTGTTTGAGAATAAGGAGTTTAGGAAAATATTTGGAGCTAAGAGGGATGAAGTTACATGAGAATGAAGAAAGTTGCACAACGCAGAACTGCACCCATTGTATTCTTCACTTAATATCATTAGGAACATTAAATTCAGACGTTTGAGATGGGCAGTACATGTAGCACGGATGGGTTAATCCAGAAATGCATGTAGTGTGTGAATTGGAAGACATGATGAAAAGAGACCTTTGAGGAGGCCGAGACGTAGATGGGAGGATAATATTAAAATGTATTTGAGAGAGGTGGGATATGATGGTAGGGACTGGATTAATATTGCTCAGGATAGGGACCGAGGCGGGCTTATGTGAGGGCGGCAATGAACCTCTGGGTTATTTAAAAGCCGTTTGTACTCGACTCCCTATTCCACTTTCCTCTCACATTTCTTCTCTTCTCCTGACTTTGACGTGTTTCATATAAAGATTACTAACTAGCCTCCTCTGTGTCCAATCCACACCAATTTTCTTCATGACTCTCGGTAGTTTATTCCAATCTATTCTGTCGAAAGCCTTTTTCAGGTCCATAAATATACTACATAGGCTACACTACTTTATTTTTTCTATAGGTATCTTTCGCCGATTTCTCACAGCAACCTAATTGCATCTGTCATACCTTTTCCCTTCTTCAAGCCAAATTGCTCTTCTTCCATCTTAGAATATAAACGTCGATTCAGTATTCGCAGGAGAATCTTCGTAGAGTGCGATATCAAGCTGAAAATCCTGAACTCTTTAATTTCTTGGGATTATTTTTCTTCGGTATTGGCAACGACACTGTCTCCTTGAAATCTTTAGACAATTTACCTTTCTCATATATTTCGTTGCATAACAAATTAGCTAGAAGAATGTTAAATTTCTAGCAAGGAGTAAGGCAGGGCTGCCCATTGTCCCCGTCTATTATATATATATATATATATATATATATATATATATATATATATATATATTGACGCAGCTGTTGGCTAATGGAAAGGAAAATTAAATTAAAATTTTAGATTGACAAATTTAAAATTAGATACGATACTATTTGCAGATGACCAGGTTATATTCGCTGGAACAGAAGATCAGCTACAAAGAGCTTCCTTACAACTATATAATACTATGGCTACTTATAATCTACTTATTTCAAATACTAAGACAAAAGCAATGGCCTTTATAGGTAAGCAACCAATCAGATCGAAAACAATAATCAATAATGCAGCAATAGAGCAAGTTTCTCATTTTAACTATGTAGATTGTGAAGTGTCATACAATAAAGATAATGATATAATAAAAAAACTATATAAATTTCAATACATGTGTGGCACTCTCTAAGTAGAACATTGAAGAATAAGACAAAGAGTTGATACACAGCTAAAATTTTACAAGACTATGGCTGTTCCAACGTTGATGTATGGATCTGAGAACTGGGTTCTAAATAGATCTGATGTTAGGAAAGTTGAAACAAGTGAAATGAAATTTCTAAGAAGGGTAGCAGGCCTTACCTCACGTGACCAAGTGAGCAACAATGAAATAAGACTAACATTAGGAATATACTCGTATGTTTTAAAAGAGAAAATATACGTATACAAATAAAATTAATTGGTATAATCATAGGCCTATACAAAGATTGGACCATAATTCTATAACAAATCAAGTTTTAAATTATAATCCAAAAGGTTATCGTGACGTAGGACGTCCGGTAACCAGATGGAGAGATTCTCTGAGTCGGAACAGGCCAAGACACAGCCTACCATGAATATGATGATGATTATGATGAATGTTAAATTTCTAACTGAAAGGAACCGACCCAGATGAAGATCTCGAATGAGATGGATTGGTAAAATAAAAAACTAACTCGCGGTTTGCAATGGAAATAGATATTAACTAACAAAGCTTGAAATGGTGGAGCCATATGCAGGAAGGTCTATCATCAACCTTCTACGTTAAAAGAACGTAAGTGGATAGTTCTTAGCCTCTTGGATGGCGTTCTGTTGATATTCGCGGAAATTTGTATAATCTGGTGGCCGTTATTGAACTGCCTTTGTTGTTCCTGCTGCATTTCCAGGGATGAAAAACTAGGATTAGTCACTCCTGTTATAATAATAATAATAATAATAATAATAATAATAATAATAATAATAATAATAATGTTTTATTTTCGCTGGCAGAGTTAAGGCCATAAGGCCTTCTCTTCCACTCAACCAGCCTTAATCAATACAATACATAAATTTAAATTACAAATATTTACACTACACTTAAAAGGTTCTCCAGCAATATTCTTCACTACACATTTATTTATATTTAGATAAATCTATAAGGTAAAGTAGTAACTTAATTTATGAGCTAATTTAATTCAATGAATTATAATTAATTTAATATTTGAGATAGCTAGTAAAATGATGAAAATTAATTTAATATAAGCTTACTAGGACTATGTTACAGGGAGAATATATATATTTCTATTTCTATAATGAGAATATTAATGTAATTGCCATTAGAGGTTTTGTAAATCTATTTAGAAAAATTAATGATAATAATAATAATAATAATAATAATAATAATAATAATAAGAATGGACAGATGTTAGTTTCATTATAAGTAACAAATATTAATCAGCAATTAATCTGTTAAGTAAGAATTTATGTAATTTTGACCTAAATGAAGTTATTGTCCAACAACCCCTTATATCACTCGGAAGCGAGTTTCAATTTCTAGCAACTGAAACTGTATAGGATGAAGAATATAAAGATGTCTTGTGGTGGGGTATAATGAGTAAATTGTTATGATGAGATCTTGTACTTAGCTGATGATATGCGGATAAATTCTGAAAACGAGAAGCCAAATAGATTGGGGTAGCGGTGCGCAGAATTTGAAATAAGAGAACAAGAGAATGCAGGGCTCGTCGATCGCTTAGCCTTAGCCAAGACAGAGTTTGGAAAGACGGGGAAACATGATCATACTTACGAATATTACAAATATAACGGACGCACGCATTATGCACACGTTGTAGCCTGTTGCTCAAATTTACATTTAGGTTACTTAATATAATATCGCAGTAGTCAAAGTGTGGCATCACGAGTGTTTGTACAAGGATTAATTTTAATTTATCAGGAAGAAAGTGCTTCACTCGCTGTTATCTCTATTTCATGGAGCTTATGCACTTAATAGACCTGTCTATACTGTCGATATGCAAAATGATTTCCCCCTCGTGCAATTAATATACTCACGAGAAAGTGTGTGTATAAATTAATGACACTCATTTTTCACATTCTAGTTAATAATTCCCCTATATGGTAGAGGAGAGCATCTCACTTAACTACGTTTTAAGGTGTAAGCGGTGTTTTGCCCGGGTCAGCGGTTCCGCGTGTGGGTCAATTACAATTGATCACGGCACACCCAAACCCGCCCGCATGCAATGGCGCCTATAATGAGTTTGTGCAAAATGCGCCATGGCCTCCTCTGATGACGTACGACTGCTCGGAAACATTGTCGCTCCAGGATCTATGGTTCGTTAACATCTGTGTTAATGAGAGAATTTTGTATTCGTATGAAAAGCGCGTTCGCGAAACTCTGTAGATCCTGTTGTTTCCGCTCATCCGATTGGACACACAAACGCATTTCGTGACTTCGCCATTCACCTTTGATCAATTGGACTTTGGTTCATTGCTTTGCCTTTAACACTCTACAGCAAAACCTCTCCATCGATAGTGTTGCTATATAAAGGGAAATTTCTCCTTTTTTGGAGGGAAATATGACGCCATGAGTTATGATGTAAATTGAGAGTAGTTGAGGAAATGCTTACTATGCATAATTTATTATTATTATAAGTGTAATAACAAAAATTGTGATCTGAAATAATTTTATTTATACAGACATTATTAAAAGTGATATTTTAATTGTAGGTTACATGAACCTGTTAAAAATGAATTGTCATGCTGAAGTATGTCAGAAGTAACTAATTTTATTATTAGCGCTAAGAGTATACAACTTTCATCTGTTCAAGTAGTTAACAAAATGTGCAAGGCCTTCATTTAACAAGAACTTTCATTACTTAATAAATTTGACAAACGATGTACGACCTAATACATTTAACAACTTTCAACCATTCAAAGTTTTAAGAAAAGATGCAAGGCCTACATTTAACAATTTTCAAGTGTTTAATGAGTTGACAAACGATGTAAGGTCCACATTTATCAACTTTCAAGTGTCCAGCGATATGACAAACGATGCAAGACCTACATTTAACAACAACTTTCAACTCTTTAAGGAGTTGACAAACGATACAACGCCTATATTTAACAACTTTCAATCATTCAAAATTTTAACACAAGATGCAAGGCCTACATTTAACAATTTTCAAGTGTTTAACGAGTTGACAAACGATGCAAGGCCCACATTTAACAAGAACTTTCATTACTTAAAAAAAAATTGACAAACGATGCAAGACCTAGTACATTTAACAACAAGTTTCAACCATTCAAAGTTTTAACAAAAGATGCAAGGCCTACATTTAACAATTTTCAAGTGTTTAACGAGTTGACAAACGATGCAAGGCTCACATTTATCAACTTTCAAGTGTCCAACGATATGACAAACGATGCAAGACCTACATATAACAACAACTTTAAACTCTTTAAGGAGTTGACAAACGATACAACGCCTATATTTAACAACAACTTTCAACTGTTCAAAGTTTTAACAAAAGGAGCAAGGGCTATATATAACAATTTTCAAGTGTTTAACGAGTTTGAAAACGATGCAAGGCCACATTTAACAACTTTCAAGTCTTTAACAAGTTGACAAACGATGCAAGGCTCACATTTGTCAACTTTCAAGTGTCCAATGATATGACAAACGATGCAAGACCTACATATAACAACTTTCAAGTGTCCAACGATATGACAAACTCTGCAAGACCTACACTTAACAACAACTTTCAACCGTTCAAAGTTTTACCAAAAGATGCAAGGCCTGCATATAACAATTTTCCAGTGTTTAACGAGTTGACAAACGATGCAAGGCCCACATTGAACAACTTTCACGTGTCCAACGATATGACAAACGATGCAAGACCTACATTTAACAACTTTCAAGTGTCCAAAGATATGACAAACGCAGCAAGACCTACATTTAACATCAACTTTCATCCGTTCAAAGTTTTAGAAAAAGATGCAAGGCCTATATATAACAATTTTAAAGTTTTTAACGAGATGACAAATGATGCAAGGCCCGCATTTAACAACTTTCAAGTGTCCAAAGATATGACAAACGATGCAAGGCCCACATTTAACAACTTTCAAATGTCCAATGATATGACAAGCGCTGCAAAATCTACATTTAACAACAACTTCAACCATTCAAAGTTTTAGAAAAAGATGCAAGACCTACATATAATAATTTTAATGTGTTTAACAGGTTGACAAACGATGCAATGCCCACATTTAACAACTTTCAAATGTCCAAAGATATGACAAACGCTGCAAGATCTACATTTAACAACAACTTTCAATCTTCAAAGTTTCAGAAAAAGATGCAAGGACTATATATATATATATATATATATATATATATATATATATATAACAATTTTAAAGTGTTTAACGAGTTGACAAATGATGCAAGGTCCACATTTATCAACTTTCAAGTGTCCAGCGATATGACAAACGATGCAAGACCTACATTTAACAACAACTTTCAACTCTTTAAGCAGTTGACAAACGATACAACGCCTATATTTAACAACTTTCAACCAGTCAAAATTTTAATACAAGATGCAGGGCCTACATTTATCAAATTTCAAGTGTTTAACGAGTTGACAAACGATGCAAGGCCCACATTTAACAAGAACTTTCATTACTTAAAAAAATTGACAAACGATGCAAGACCTAGTACATTTAACAACAACTTTCAACCATTCAAAGTTTTAACAAAAGATGCAAGGCCTACATTTAACAATTTTCAAGTGTTTAACGAGTTGACAAACGATGCAAGGCCCACATTTAACAAGAACTTTCATTACTTAAAAAAATTGATAAACGATGCAAGACCTAGTACATTTAACAACAACTTTGAACCATTCAAAGTTTTAACAAAAGATGCAAGGCCTACATTTAACAATTTTTAAGTGTTTAACGAGTTGACAAACGATGCAAGGCTCACATTTATCAACTTTCAAGTGTCCAACGATATGACAAACGATGCAAGACCTACATATAACAACATCTTTCAACTCTTTAAGGAGTTGACAAACGATACAACAACTATATTTAACAACAACTTTCAACTGTTCAAAGTTTTAACAAAAGGTGCAAGGGCTATATATAACAATTTTCGAGTGTTTAACGAGTTTAAAAACGATGCAAGGCCCACATTTAACAACTTTCAAGTCTTTAACGAATTGACAAACGATGCAAGGCTCACATTTGTTAACTTTCAAGTGTCCAATGATATGACAAACGCTGCAAGACCTACACTTAACAACAACTTTCAAGTGTCCAACGATATGACAAACGATGCAAGGCCCACATTTAACAACTTTCAAGTGTCCAATGATATGACAAACGCTGCAAAATCTACATTTAACAACAACTTTCAACCATTCAAAGTTTTAGAAAAAGATGCAAGGCCTATATATAACAATTTTAAAGTGTTTAACGAGATGACAAACGATGCAAGGCCTGCATTTAACAACTTTCAAGTGTCCAAATATATGACAAACGATGCAAGGCCCACATTTAACAACTTTCAAGTGTCCAATGATATGACAAACGCTGCAAAATCTACATTTAACAACAACTTTCAACCATTCAAAGTTTTAGAAAAAGATGCAAGGCCTACATATAATAAGTTTAAAGTGTTTAACAAGTTGACAAACGGTGCAATGCCCACATTTAACAACTTTCAAGTGTCCAAAGATATGACAAACGCTACAAGATCTACATTTAACAACAACTTTCAACCTTCAAAGTTTCAGAAAAAGATGCGACTATATATATATATATATATATATATATATATATATATATATATATATATATATAACAATTTTAAAGTGTTTAACGACTTGACAAATGATGCAAGGTCCATATTTAACAACTTTCAAATGTCCAACGATATGACAAACGATGCAAAACATACATTTATAACAACTTTCAACCGTTCAAAGTTTTAGAAAAAGATGCAAGGACTACGTATAACAATTTTAAAGTGTTTAACGAGTTGACAAATGATTCAAGGCCCATAGTTAACAACTTTCATGTGTCCAACGATATGACAAACGCTGCAAGATCTACATTTAATAACAACTTTCAACCGTTCAAAGTTTTAGAAAAAAGATGCAAGGACTACATATAACAATTTTGAAATGTCCAACGATATGACAAACGATGCAAGACATACATTTAATAACAACTTTCAATTGTTAAAAAATAATAAAGTATACAAGGCTGACATTTCACAACTTTCAGATCATCGAACAGTTGACAAACTATTCAAGACATACATTTAATAACAACTCTCAACGAGAAAACTTTTTTATGTAGGTAGTAAGTACCAAGTATAGATCCTATTACTGTATGAACCGAAAATTGGATATTAGGCGGACAAAAAGAAAAGCTATTAGTAACCGAGATGTATTTCTATAGAACGACCTCTCGAAAATCATGGGAAGAGATGGGTTGTAAAAATAAAAAAAACAGAGAAATTATGGATGTTAAAAAGTCTTAGAGGTGATAGAAAAAGAAGATTAAAATGGTTTGGACATATAAGAGGAAGACAAGTGACAGAATAATAAAAATGATACTGAAGTGGGGAACAGAGGCCAAGAAAAAAAAGGGGGGGACGTAAGGAACAATGAATCGATGGGTCCGAAGGAGTATGGATTATACTAGGCTTATAAAGAAAACACGGAAATATACTGACCATCCTACCCAATTATCTCGTTCAGGATCGAACCTGTGTTAGAATAGTTTACTAAACAAACAAAAAACAATATACGTATTTTGATTAAATTATGTAATTTTAACTCTCAATTAAGGGGACACTCCACTAAAAATGACAACTTTATTCATAATAATTTTTCCAACCAAATTTTGAGAGCATGTTTACTATGTAAAGGAGTAAAAAAAATCCCAATTTTGAACTTCCAAAAGTTTTTGTCTTTTGATTTTTTACTTCTTTTTTATTTCTTTTCAGAAATATTTTGAAACCCAAATTTTTAGTACAAAATATCAATTTTTAAGCTTCTTTTTTATTTGGTTACATTCGCAAGATACAGAGAAACAATTCTATGCATTCGTTTTATGAAATATCTCATTTATTCACGTTCAAAATTTTTTTTGAAATGATAAAACTATTATTTTTCCTATAATTCATGAAAAAATAGAATATTAATAAAATAATCTAGCGGCATTTCTCACAAGATAAATGCATAGAAAGATGCAGCTACCTCATAAATACTTGCAGTAAAAATTTCATACAGATTGATTAATATTTTGTATAAAAAAGTTTGTGTTGAATCAAGAAAAATAAACATAAGGAAAAATGGATTTGAAAGTAAAATGAATATTTATGTAAATTAAAATTATCCTCCGCTAGATTTATCTAGTAACTTCAGGAAGCCAGCTTTAGAACAAGTAATTACTAAATTTGTAATCAGAAATTTGTAAAAAAGAATTCTTTAATGAAAAATTATTTTTGACAGCTCTTTAAAATGCCACGCCTCCTTACAACCTTAAAAAAAATATATTTATAATCAGAATTGAACTAAATCCATTTCCGGTACGTAAATATACATTCTAACGGAGTGAAATAGTCAATAAAATTTGTTTGGAAAATTTTCATGATTTTCAGTGGAGTCTCCCCTTAAGAGTTGCAGCATTTATTTATAAATTAAAATGTAGAGTAGATGTTAAACCACTCTAGCATTGAATTTGAAAAAACTCTTATGTCGGTAACATTGGTCTGTTTCTCCTGACCCTCCATACAGTTCGTTGATTAGCTCGTTACGTCTCTTACAAGCGGAAGTCCAAATCTGCAACCACATGAGGGCAGGCTTCTTGTTTACTTTTCGAACTCTCTCGCGGCCCCTCCTGTAAAGATGTGCACACGCTCTTTGCGGTTACCCTCGGGAATTGCGACTACTGCATGAGCAGGGGTGAACAAGTGGTGACGTACTTTAAAAACGGTGAACGTTATTAAAGACTCTTCTAATGGCATACGTCGAATCATGGCTGGCTGTTCGGTAGTTATAATAACACTGCACAACAAATTTTTACTTTTTGTCTTGGTCCGAAATAAAAATAGGTGAATATTACCCCTATCACCTTTACTTTTTAACTTCGCTCTATAATATGCCATTAGGAAAGTTCAGGATAACACAGAGGGTTTGGAATTGAACGGGTTACATCAGCTTCTTGTCTATGCGGATGACGTGAATATGTTAGGAGAAAATCCACAAACGATTAGGGAAAACGCGGAAATTCTACTTGAAGCAAATAAAGCGATAGGGTTGGAAGTAAATTCCGAAGAGACTATGTGTATGATTATGTCTCGTGACCAGAATATTGTACGAAATGGAACTATAAAAATTGAAGATTTATCCTTCCAAGAGGTGGAAAAATTCAGATATCTTGGAGCAACAGTAACAAATATAAATGACACTCGGGAGGAAATTAAACGCGGAATAAATATGGGAAATGCCTGTTATTATTCGATTCAGAAGCTTTTGTCCTCTAGTCTGCTGTCAAAAAATCTGAAAGTCAGAATTTATAAAACAGTTATTTTACCTGTTGTTGGTAGGCTATTAATAATATAAACATATGTACTAAAGGGTTACAAGAATATAATATAATATAATATAATATAATATAATATAATATAATATAATATAATATAATATAATATAATATAATATAATATAATATAATATAATATAATATAATATATTATATTATATTATATTATAATAATGATATGCTATATCATAATAGTACATTATGCAACGTGCCTATAATGAAGGTAATTAAGAAGCGAGTACGGATATTTATGAAACGAGCGCAAGCGAGTTTCATAATTTTCATACGAGCTTCTTAATTACCATTATAGGCGAGTTTCATACGACTTTTTATGCTCGACCATATTTTTAACTTGATATTATTAATTTTCTTTGTATCTGACCTTGACCAATGTCCCGTATGTTGTGAGATGTTGGCAGACGCGAAAGTATTGATTTTTTCCGAGGAACAGATGTTCACATTGACCTTGCTAGGCCATAAGAACCTACAGAGATAACATTGAAATTAAATTAGACATTGAAAAACGACATGACAAATTGAATTTATTTGAATATTATTTACAATTAACGCTAATTATTATAGTAACAGAACATAACCTTCTGCGACAGTATTGGATTTCCAGCCTCTGTGACTTTTCGCTAATTCTCTTTCGATTGCATATCCGAGAATAATCGAGTAGGTTATTTTACGACGCTTTATCAACAGCTTTTGTTATTTAGCGTCTGAATGAGATGAAGGTGATAATGCCGGTGAAATGAGTCTGGGGTCCAACACCGTAAGTTACCCAGCATTTGCTCATATTGGGTTGAGGGAAAACCCCGGAAAAAACCTCAACCAGGTAACTTGTCCCGACCGGGAATCGAACCTGGGCCACCTGGTTTCGCGGCTAGACGTGCCAACCGTTACTCCACAGGCGTGGACGGGAATAATCGATACTTGCGGTTTTATAACGGTAGAGAGCTGACCTGTCATTGGCTGAACAGTTGTAACCTGAGTCGTCATTGGCTGAAAGACCTGACCTTTAATGAGTAGGTGTACTTTAATGACACGCATTAAAGGTCTGCTACCAGGTGTATAATTACTACATTTCGGCATGGTCGAGCATAAACTGTAATATACTCTACTATGATATAACATAATACTTATATAATTTAAAATTACATGTTACTAAATGTATAATAACTTATAATGATCAAATCAAACAGATACTCTAATATAATGTACTTGAGAAACATTTTCTTTAAGTTGTTGTATTAATTTATGGCGTTCATTACCAACATATTTGTCATATTCAGTAGCATGTTGTGACGAATAATATCGTTGGATATTGAACTTCTTAATCAATTGGAGTGTTTTATGACAAATTAAACACTTTGCTAACCACTGCTCTCTACGAAAAAAACTCCTCCTCCCATGATACGTTACAAGCATTGGGAATAGCGGGCCGCTTTAGTGTTCAAAGTTCGCCATCATACTGCAGAGTCACCACTGCACGGAAACTGAATGACGTACAGTATGCATACGTCACAGCGCTCAGAAGAACCGCTCTTTAAAGCACACAGCGCTCATTTCTCAGAATCACGTAATGTGCCCAGCCCTGCTCTACATGATAAAGGAGCTGAAGTTCATGTTCTTAGTTGATGGATATTGAATTATTTAATTTGTGTACTGTAGACCATGTGTTCAAGAATTTTCTGAGATTCCCTGCCTTTGATATGAAATCATTAAAACACTTTACTGCAAGATCGTGTGCACACCTGTTTCATTCACGAATTTTGACGGCAGCTTTGTATGAAATCATCGAGGAGTTGAAGGCTCCTTGTGGTTGTCACATCACGTAGCATTTTGACTGCGCCGTATCTCTCTACCAGAGAATAAATTGTTTCCAACATATCGCTTCGATTCCCAGCAGAGTGATGGCCTGGCTAAGCCCTATATCACTCGGCACGTCCCCTGCTTCGTACCCGGTTCACGTTCAGCCTTCACCCACTACTTCTCTCTTTCCATTCCTCTTTTTTTCTGCCCCACTCTCGGAAAATGTTATCCATCTAGAATTCCGCTTGGTCACTATTGAAACAAGCAACAAGGGCGTATAAATTTACTTCTGTGTACAAATCGACGTCGTATAAACTCGTTTGCTGTGTTATTCTTCCTGTATTATCCTCCACAGCTTTCTGAAACTTGGCCTCATGTCGTACTCTTCATCCTACCATGTGGTTTTATTGTAGAGCGTGCAGGTTTTCGACTGTCTGACTCAAAATTTTGCTTACTCTCTATTTATACGGGTTATTGAATATTTTTTGCTCCTCTTCTTTACTACAGGGAATAATTTTGCAATCCGTTTAACTTCAATCAAGACACATTTCTTTTCGGCTATATCAGCGGTGACCAAAGCGGGTGTCGTGATTACATCGTGTAATCACTAGACTTCGTGGAATTGCCACGAGAATCGCAAGGTTTACTGTGCACGCAGTATAGACTGTATGAGAAGGGAGCGTGCAACGGATGGAGTATGCCTCTGATGTAAACACTGAGCAGTATACTGCGGTTACAATAAAACCTGTATCCTGCATTCAAGAAATATAATGAATGATCATTGAAGTAGGAAATGTCTAAGCATGTAAATACACAATTATTTTGTAGTGAGATATATTAACTCTTAAAATTTAATGTAAGATACTCACATCATTCTTGAATATGTGCATTGCAGTGAACAGTTACGTACATTTTGAGCGACTGCAAAGTAACCTCCTCCGATGGTCACTTAAACAGTTGTTATTTTGAGAAAATGTACATTCAACATCACACGATGTAATACGTATATATTTTAAGAACGGAAAGTCACTACTTTTTAGTACACCAACTTCAGATGTCTTGTCGTGACCTGATGGTGCACCATTTATAATACGAATTTGTGAATAGGCAGAATTTTTAGCAATAACGTTTCTCAACTTACATTTCACTTTTTCTGAAATTAATGAATTGTTGTTTTGGATAACGGTTTGTGATACTTTATCCAGTATATTAAGGGCTTCTGAGAGTTGTAGTTTAGACGATTCTAACAGGATGATGCTTTTGGACACGATTTTAAAATTAGAATCAATGAACAGAATATCTTCCAATAGCTGTTGAGAAGGCAATGATTTTACAGCTGCAACAGCGGAACTGTCTATGCTATCCAATTCATCAATTACCTCCATTATTTTGCCGTAATATTTTGCATAATAATTAACAGCATCCAACCACGTTTCCCAACGGGTCAAGACTGGCTGCGGGGGTAAGGGTATTCCAGGGGCAATTATTTGGAACAGCAACACTCTCATTGTAGTATGTTTGATTGAATTCTTGTCTGCACTGAACATATGTTAAGCTTTGAGTATTCTAACCACAATAATGCAAAAACAAGTGCTTACATAGGTATACATTAGCTGTAGCTGCTCTATCTATTTGGCCGGTCACATCTCTTAACATGAACTGCTTATACTACGAGACCGGGCGGTCGCTCAGCTCCTCTATACTACCGTACATCGGCAACCTGATTGCATGCTGCGTGTGGCAATTCAACGAAGTCTAGTAATCACAGACATTCAAACGGGTACGAGGAGTTTCCTGTACATTACTGTGCGTTTCATTCAAGTATTGAAGGCAAGCAGTGGCGGTATCATGCCGCTCTACAAATTCAGGATATAGAAAATATAAATAAAAAACATAAAAGAAATATTAATGACTGAATTATTTTGAAATCTCCTTTACAAAAGAGTAATAAAAAAGAATTAAATAAAATCATAGAAGATGGAAAAAAAAATCTATAAAACTAATTGTTCTATCTCTACAAGCAGTAGTCCACACCTGTGGAGTAACGGTTAGCGCGTCTGGCCGCGAAACCAGGTGGCCCTGGTTCGATTCCCGGTCGGGACAAGTTATCTGGTTGAGGTTTTTTCCGGGGTTTTCCCTCAACCCAATATGAGCAAATGCTGGGTAACTTTCGGTGCTGGACCCCGGAATCATTTCACCGGCATTATCACCTTCATCTCATTCAGACGCTAAATAACCTAAGCTGTTGATAAAGCGTCGTAAAATAACCTAGTAAAATAAAAAATCTACAAGCAGTAAGAGGTGGTTTCATTAAGAATGAGAAGGAGAACTTTTTTGTTGTTCTGTCGGACAAAATATAATATGTTTACTTTGCTCAACAGTTCAATTAGGAGTATATAGAAACATTAATTGCCATGCTGAATAACGTATTATTATTATTATTATTATTATTATTATTATTATTATTATTATTATTAACCACTAAGTATTTGTTTCTATAATTCTTCTGTACGTGCATGAATTTTGATATTTCTAGATCTTCTCCCTAGGAGGATAAAATTATTAGGTTTTATCTCAGTTTTAATCTTCTTAATCTTTAGATGAGGGTAACGTCCACACCTGTGGAGTAACAGTCAGCGCGTCTGGCTGCGAAACCAGATGCCCCGGGTTCGAATCCCGGTCGGGGTAAGTTATCTGGTTGAGGTTTTTCCCCGGGTTTTCCCTCAACTCAATACGAGCAAATGCTGCGTAACTTTCGGTGTTGGACCCCGGACTCATTTCACCGGCATTATCACCTTCATATCATTCAGACGCTAAATAACCTAGATGTTGATACAGCATCGTAAAATAACCCAATAAAATAAAAAAAAAGATGAAGGTAACTGTTTATTTGTTAATCATTTAATAATAATATTGTAGAAAAACTGATTCAATATTATGTGCCAACGAACTGTTAAACGCCAGGAATTGACATGTCTTAAATCATGGCCAGGGAGAGAAAGATGAGATAAATAAATGTAAGGAAGTCAGCTACCTAATGGGGTTTGTAATATCACGTGCTCTAAAGCCTTTTAACAGAACAGAATTTCTCAAATGAGTAATGATTAAAATAGCTTAAATTACTTGTCCGTAAGAAGTTTTTAATTTTGAAAAACTACGAATTTCTCGACCAACTAGGCCTATCAAGAGAAGAATTTAGAAAATTTCTGATTATGTTCAAGAGAAAGTTGTAAAAAAGAGGCAAGAAAAATCGTTACATATATTTAAAATGAACATGCATGGTTTAAGTTACTTATATGTTTTATCACTGTACTACTTTCACCTATGTTCAATTGTATTTGTCGGCTAACTACATCACCTGAAGATGAATTTATATGGAAAGTCGAAAATATTCGTGATACATAATATAATATTTTAATTGATGTAACAGAATTTATTTCTGCCTCCACACTTAGATAAGTGATAGACTGAAAATTGTACAATAGTAATATACGTTACAAGAGCGGTATGTTGACGTTTTCATGGTCGAGGAAAAGATTGAAAAAGCGAAACGTAGTTGAGCTTTTTTAATTTCCGAGAACATGAAAACAAACATACCGCTCGTGTATTGTACATTATTTTGTGCGAAGATCGTTTATTACATACCTGAAAGACGAATTTATAATTAGTTGCAATGAAATCTCCATGTTGGTTTCTGTTTAATGACGGCAACTTCGGAAAACCAAAATATGTTTCTTCAACATTGTTGCTATAAAATGTTTTCTGTGTTTACTATACTCCAGCAGGCCGTGATATACTGTACGTCTGTCTTTTTTTTTCCCCCAGTCTATAAATGCGAACTTAAAACAAACGGTAAAGTTATGTAATGATTTATTTTTCATTTTAATATTTTAACAATATTATTTATATAACATATTGCAGTAATAACATCGGCATCTGGAATCTTGTTGATTTTTTCACGGCTTCCTTAATGTTACTTGTATCAGGAATGCAATAAGTTTCGTGGAGTAGTAGACTTTACTTAATTTTTGCAAATATTTAAAAACAATAATTAACATTGCAATTTAGGTGAAATTGCAGTGGTAAGTTTCCAATTTATAATTATTACTATGTTAAACGTCTCTAAAATAATATGTTAAAAGCCTAAAGCAGTAAAATGAATGTCGCGCTTAAGCGGTAAGAAGAGGGAAATTGTTATGTGTGTTACGTTGGGAATACTGAATGTGGTATTTCACACTTACCGCGTATTGGTTCTGTGCGGAAAACAAGCAAATACACACGATCTCGCACAAAACTATTTTATATTACTAAAAGTAATGTTTGTTTTTAAATTTAAATTTTTAATTTTACTGAACTTGATACATTTATATTCTGAAACTATGATATATTGAAACATAACACTAACGAGAACATCTTGTTTTGTTTCATAAATATATGTGTCAAATTGGCTAGCATCATATTGATATTTAATTTGCGTGCAATTAAATTTGTAAAAGCTAGCAGACCACTGTTTTATCATTGAGATCTGTTTAAACAAATCCGTATAACATAACATAGAGAAGGAAAGCTTCGTCTTTGTCGCCCAATTAGGCCGATCACCGCTTTGGAATAAAGCTTTAACACCGTCCAGTTATGAACTGCATACTGCCAGCTTTGAATTCCATCATCGCTGCTCTGAATTCCAAAGATAACTGTAATACATGATGGGATTCCAGGTTTTCGATTGTCTCAGAGAATATTTCAGTCTATTAGAGGTATGTAATTCACTTGGTGTTACCAGCTGTGAAGTTGTAGCTATGAGATAGGCCTACTAAATAGGGGGTGCATTTATACTTGCGTGACGAACTGATATTTCTTGTTACTTATGAGTAGTTTAGCTTATCGTATAGTTACTGATTCAGGCACACGCTACTCGTACCAGGTTATAACTGGCGTTGGTGGTAGCGGCATTTTTAATTTTAGAAATGATTTTGTCTAAAATTTCAACGGCTAGAAATGACTGGATTATTTATTTCATTCGGAATTGGCAGATAGCCTCTTATAGTATTGGTATAACACAAAAGGGAACAAACACATTTTACACAAAAACATACACAAAAACACGACACAAGAAACACAACAAAACACCAATAAAACACAAAATAGCACGCCAATATAAAAATAAATCTTACAAAACAATAATTTTCTACTAATACAAAAATGCAAAATCACAACATGAATTCCACTCACAACACAAAAGCTAAAACACAATCCATCACCCTTAGCCCACCATACAGGGCAACATTTCTTTATGAATATACTTTGTTGCCCGAACTATTGACCAGAAAAATTTCACAACGGAGCGCTGCTCGACAATGTTACACTCGTGCAGAGGTTGCCGCCATCTTCCAACTGCTGTTTCTTTGTTTCGCTTGTGCGCTCATCGATCACCTTGGCACCTGGATAATACTGCTATCTAGCGGTGGTAGCTTCAGGAGCCTCTTTTTAAAAACGTAGAACGATATTTCAATATTTATGACTTACTGACTTACCTGTGTGCCTTATATTTTTCGTTTAAGATAAGCACTTATGGAATTTGCCTGTGACTTTTTCTTCTAAAAAAACATGCAATACTGGGTGTTGTAAAAAGTTATTAATTTAAAATGTACATATTAAGGATTTTTCAATTTTGTTTTAATTTTGAGTACCAAACCTCTTTTGTATGAAATGGACTTACCTAGCTACTAGCACTTTTACGCCGACTGTTAACATATCAACATATGAGGTCATCATTTCCTTTCACAACTTTCACAACTACTTGTAAGGTTTAGTAAAAAACTGTTTTCAGAACATAGGAGGAGTGATAGTAGGAGGAAGAAGAATGAAGTGTATAAGATTTGATGATGTGGCGTTGTTAGCAGAAGAGAAGCTAAATGACAACTGTGAGCAGTATTGGATGAAGATAAATGCAAATAAGACGAAGACCATGGTCATAGGAAGAAAAATAAAGAAGGTAAACTTGCGAATTTTAAATGAGGCAGTAGAGCAAATGAACAGATTCAAATACTTGGGGTGTACTATAAGCAGTAACATGAGCTGCTGCCAGGAAGTCAAAAGGAGAATAGCAATGCCAAAGGAAGCTTTTAATAGAAAAAGGAACATCTTCTGAGGACCTTTTGAAAAAGAACTAAGGAAGAGATTAGTGAAGTGCTTTGTATGGAGTGTGACATTCTATGGGGCAGAAACATGGACATTACGACGAAGTGAAGAGAAGCGAATAGAAGGATTTCGTCATTCCTGTAATAACTCCTATGTGACATATTTATCGATTTTAAGATTTTTGCTCTATTAAGTAACTTAAATAGTGATACAGCAAATAATAAAATCTCCTATATGTAATTATACAGGGACATCACTTTATTTTTACCATTAACCTGGCTATACTCGGAAATACTGTTGCCCCCTTCCAGTACAGGAGTTTGATGTTACTAGTACAATATGTAAACAAATCATTTTACTAGGTATAGGAGGAGAGAAAAGTAGTGTATCCATTTATGTTGTAGGGAAATACGATATTACGATTTTCAGTTTGATCATCACTTTTACGGAATTTATCAAAATACAGTAGAGTAGTAACATTTTTTTTTCAAAAACTCAACTTTTCAGGCGGCTATGTTCGTTATGTAATGTCTACTTTATTTAGCATATTAATTATTGATGTTATCATACAATATAGAGAGTGCATTTAAATTGAGGGGGTCATAAGTAAAGGGCTGTAAGTGCACTTAAGTTACTTTTGAGAAAAAGGGGTTTAAATATTTAAGCTTTCGTAAAATCGGTGAAATGTTTTATTTAAATTTTAATGTGTGATGCGATTAAAATATCCCTTTGCCACTAAAATTGTAGATACTTTTGCTTACACTGGATGCACTTAACTCATGTTATTACAAATGTCACTAGCATTCCTTTGCTTCTAGCCACCTCAATTCAAAAAAAGCTAATCTGAATTTTTAAACAAGTTGCTGAAAATGGTTGCCGTTCATTAAAATGCAGGCTTCAATTCAGTAGGCATATTATTAAAAACATTTGAAGCATATTATCTGAAATTGAATTTATCGTTTCTTGAATATAATTTTTTTAGTACGATATTATTAATACAGGTTCTTTTTCTATAGAAAACGCAACCATATTTACGAAACACACTATACACTGCAGTGTTTACTTCACTGCTTTAAGACTTCGAATGCAACAGCGGCCGTAAGTTTGTGTGTCTGACGGGAGCAAGGACATTAGTGAAGGGGTGAGAGTGAAGTACATTCAGAAATGCAGGTACAATAAAAATGCAAGTAAAAGCAAAATGATGTCACTGTATTTCTTTGTTTGGAAAATGTAAGAATTCACAGTCTCCTATGTACTGCTGCCATAGGATGAATACTTACTTACTTACTTACTTATTTACTTACTTACTTACTTACTGGCTTTTAAGGAACCCGGAGGTTCATTGCCGCCCTCACATAAGCCCGCCATTGGTCCCTATCCTAAGCAAGATTAATCCAGTCTCTATCATCATATCCCACCTCCCTCAAATCCATTTTAATATTATCCTCCCACAGGATGAATAAATTATGTGTTTTTTCTTCCTACTGAAAAATGGTATATTTTGCATATAGGAGTTATTGCAGGAACAACGACGATTTGAATTATGGATATGGAGAAGAATGGAACATGTGAAGTGGACAGACAAAATAAGAAATGAAGTTGTGTTGGAAAGAGTGGGTGAAGAAAGAATGATGTTGAAACTGATCAGGAAGATGAAAAGAAATTGGTTGGATCACAGGCTGAGAAGAAACTGTCTAGTGAGGGATGCATTGGAAGGTATGGTGAACGGGATGAAAGTTCGAGGCAGAAGAAGATATCAGATGATAGAAGACATTAAGATATATGGATCATATGAGTAGACAAAGAGGAAGGTAGGAAATAGGAAAAATTGAAGAAAGCTGGATTTACAGTGAAAGATCTGCCCATGGACGGAACACTGAATGAAATTACATGTAATTTGGAAATTGTCTGGTGCAAAAACTAAAAGACTGCCTCCGTGGTCTGTTGGTCAGTATGCTGGCTTCCAGATCAGGAGGTCCCGGGTTCGATTCCCGGGCTAGGCTCTCGGTGAATTTTTCTTGAAGAAGAGGAATTCCCTGGGTGTCTAGAGTCTGGAAATTTGTATGAATGTGAGTGTGATTGTGAGTGTGCCGGATTAATATAAATTAACCAATCATCACAATATATAAAAAAATTCGTCAGGACTGTCGCTGAGGAGTAACTTGAACACACGTTTCAGCGTCAAATTGTTGACAAGTAACTCCATGTGTTAGCACAACCATAAAGCATCTAATAGATGCTATAGAATTACCAACAACGAAAAAAAAAAAAAAAAAAAAAAAAAAAAAAAAAAAAAAAAAAAAAAAAAAAAAAAAACTAAAAGCTATCGTGCTGCCTGTGTAATAAACTTTAAGAACTTCGGTTAGGGAAAGCGTTAACAAACATTTTACCTGTTTGTAGATCGAATACAGATGTTTGACGTCGAGGACATGAATTGCAAGATAAACAAGTAAATTGCAACGGCCCCAAATCCACTGAAGAACGATATAAAAAAGGGAAAGAGAAGAAAATCAAAGCTTCGTAACTTTCGTGGACGAAATGTTTGGTTTGCAGCTAATGTCAGACCTAAAAGCAGCATTGCAGGTTCGTAATCCTGTATAAACACAGTGCTTGCAAGAAATGTGGAGTCTCTCTCTTGCATGAACTGCATTACATGCTTCAGTTATAATCAACCTGTGCTGAATGTAACCAACAGGGATGAGTCTGGTGGAACTGCTGACGTGGACGAAACTTAGATATAAATTGTGTCGTCTGTGCAGAATGATAAAAAACAATAATATTATAGATGTTTGTGATACTTATTTTGTTACAAAAGACTTTTAGAGAACCCGGAGGTTCATTGCCGCCCGCACATAAGCCCGCCATCGGTCCCTATCCTGAGCAAGATTAACCCAGTCCCTAGCATCATATCCCACCTCCCTCAAATTCATTTTAATATTATCGTCCCATCTACGTGTCGGCCTCCCCAAAGGTCTTTTTCCCTCCTGCCTCCCAAATAACACTATATGCATTTCTGGATTCGCCCATACGTGCTACGTGCCCTGCTCATCTCAAACGTCTGGATTTAACGTTCCTAATTATGTCAGGTGAGGAATACAATGCGTGCAGTTCTGCGTTGTGAAACTTTCTTCATTCTCCTGTAACTTCATCCCTTTAGCCCCAAATATTTTTGTAAGAACTGTATTCTCAGACACCCTTAATCTCTGTTCATATCTGAGTCAGAGTCCAAGTTTCACAACCATACAGAACAACCGGTAATATAACTGTTTTATAAATTCTAAGTTTAAGATTTTTTGACAGCAGACTGGATGACAAAATCTTCTCAGCCGAATAATAACATGCATTTCCCATATTTATTCTCCGTTTAATTTCCTCCCTAGTGTCATTCATACTTGTTACTGTTGCTCCAAGATATTTGAATTTTTCCACCTCTTCGAAGGATAAATCTTCAATTTTTATATTCCATTTCGTACAATATTCTGATCACGAGACATAATCATATACTTAGTCTTTTCGGCGTTTACTTCCAAAGCTATCTCTTTACTTGTTTCAAGTAAAATTTCCATGTTTTCCCTAATCGTTTGTGGATTTCTCCTAACATATTCACCTGTTCAATTCCAAACCCTCTGTGTTATCCTGAACTTTCCTAATGGCATATTCCAGAGCGAAGTCAAAAAGTAAAGGTGATAGTGCATCTCCCTGCTTTAGCCTGCAGTGAATTGGAAAAGCATCATATAAAATGTGGCCTATACGGACTCTGCTGTAAGTTTCACTGAGACACATTTTAATTAATCGAACTAGTTTCTTGGGAATACCAAATTCAATAAGAATGTTCTATAAAACTTCCCTCTTAACCGAGTCATATGCCTCCTTGAAATCTATGAATAACTGATGTACTGTACCCTTATACTCCCATTTTTTCTCCAATATTCTGTCGAATACAAAATATGTGATCAATAGTCGATCTATTACGCGTAAAACCACACTGATGATCCCCAATAATTTCATCTACATATGGAGTTAATCTTCTCAAAAGAATATTGGACAAAATTTTGTACGACGTCAACAAAAGTGATATTCCTCGAAAGTTACTACAGTTAGTCTTGTCCCCTTTCTTAAAAATAGGTACAATTATGGACTCATTCCATTGTTTTGTGCAATGTCATTTTCTCAAATAGCAAGTACAAGTTTATAAATTTCGCTAGATAATTCGCTTTCACACTCTTATATTAATTCTGCTGGAATTTGTTGGATACCTGGAGACTTGTATTTTTTCAAATTTTCTATCGCAATTTCGACTAGTAATAATACTAATAGTAATAATAATAATAGTAATAATAATAGTAGTAGTAATAATAATAGTAATAATTATTATTTATTTATTTACTAATATTTATTGTGCTGTACAACAGTCTGGGGCCAATAACAGTTCAGCACAAGATAAAAGTTAGCACAAGATTTACAGTATACAAGGAATTACAAAAGTGCATACAAATAATTATGAAAATTACAGACCAATACAATTAAACAATAATGAGAAAATGAATAGATAACAAATAGTAATAGTAATAATAATATTAATAATAATAAAAGTAATAATAATAATAATAATTTCATTTTATTTTATTTATTTTATTCATTTATTTATTTACTAATATTTAATGTGCTGTAGAACAGCCTGGGGCCAATAACAGTTCAGTATTACATAATAATAATAATAATAATAATAATAATAATAATAATAATAATAACAATAATAAAAGTAATAATAATAGTAATAATAATTATTTTATTTTATTTTATTTATTTTATTCATTTATTTACTTATATTTAATATGCTGTAGAACAGCCTGGGACCAATAACAGTCCAACACAAGATAATAATAATAATAATAATGATAATAATAATAATAGTAATAATTTCATTTTATTTTATTTATTTTATTCATTTATTTATTTACTAATATTTAATGTGCTATAGAACAACCTGGGGTCCACACCTGTGGAGTAACGGCCAGCGAGTCTGGCCGCGAAACCAGATGGCCCGGGTTCGATTCCCGGTCGGGGCAAGTTACCTGGTTGAGGTTTTTTCCGGGGTTTTCCCTCAATCTAAGATGAGCAAATGCTGGGTAACTTTCGGTGCTGGACCGCGGACTCATTTCACCGACATTATCACCTTCATCTCATTCAGACGCTAAATAACCTAAGCTGTTGATAAAGCGTCGTAAAATAACCTACTAAAAAAACAACCTGGGGCCAATAACAGTTCAACACAAGATAATAATAATAATAATAATAATAATAATAGTAATAATAATAATAGTAATAATAATAGTAATAATAATTGTAATAGTAATAATAATAGTAATAATAATTGTAATAGTAATAATAATAATAGTAATAAAATAATAATAGTAATAATAATATTAGTAGTAGTAGTAATAATAATAATAATAATAATAATAATAATAATAATGTAGTTTGTGATAAGAAAAATATATATTTTTTTTTTTTGTGAACACAAATTTTATTTTATCCCCCTATCTCAATCATAAAAGTTACAATTTTCATAATGCAGTCTGTTTCGGGAACCGTTTTTCCCTTGGCATTTTTTAGCTTCCCTGTCGTCGAGTAGCCTCCCCGTCAAATCCCCGGCCTACTCCTGTGAGAGAACTCGCGATGTAAAATTCAGTTGCACGTAAGCCGTTTATCGTCAGAGCGGCGCGCCCTGTTTCCGGAGATCTTGATCCGATTCACAATTGTCATTCCAGTGCTGCCGCCGCTCGTCGGATGACAGGAATTAAACTTGGAATGTTGGGGCAGTTCATTCAGTCGAACGGGGACATCATTTCCGTCGTGTTGAGAAATGGCTGCGAGGGCTTTTTCGGTTATTAGCATGACCCGCTGGCTTGTAACACGGACGACGAAGGCTTCTTACAGAGGGGCGGGAATTACGTTACTCAACTTTTTTTTTTGTATATTACGAATGAATGATGGCTACTGCAGTCTTCCACATATCTGATAGCTGTTTCTGAAAGACAGGGATTTATTTATAGAGATATTTGTGGTTACAAGGCACTGTTATTATTATTATTATTATTATTATTATTATTATTATTATTATCTTGTGATGAACTGTTATTGGCCCCAGGCTGTTCTACAGCACATTAAATATTAGTAAATAAATAAATGAATAAAATAAATAAAATAAGATGAAATTATTACTATTATTATTATTATTATTATTTTTATTATTATTATTATTATTATTATTATTATTATTATTATTATTATTATCTTGTACTGAACTGTTATTGGCTCCAGGCTGTTCTACAGCACATTAAATATTAGTAAATAAATAAATGAATAAAATAAATAAAATGAAATTATTATTATTATTATTATTATTATTATTATTATTATTATTGTTATTATTACTATTATTATTACTTTTATTATTATTATTATTATTATTATTATTATTATTATTATTATTATTATTATTATTATTTTTATTATTTGTTATCTATTCATTTTGTCATTATTGTTTAATTGTATTGGTCTGTAATTTTAATAATTATTTGTATGCACTTTTGTAATTCCAATACACTGTAAATCTTGTGCTAACTCTTACCTTGTGCTGAACTGTTATTGGCTCCAGGCTGTTGTACAGCACATTAAATATTAGTAAGTAAATAAATAAATAAATATTATTATTATTATTATTATTATTATTATTATTATTATTATTATTATTACTACTTACTGGCTTTTAAGGAATCCGGATGTTCATTGCCGCCCTCACATAAGCCCGCCATCGGTCCCTATCCTGAGCAAGATTAATCCAGTCCCTACCATCATGTCCCACCTCCCTCAAATCCATTTTAATATTATCCTCCCATCTACGTCTCGGCCTCCCCAAAGGTCTTTTTCCCTCCGGCCTCCCAAATAACACTCTATATGCATTTCTGGATTCACCCATACGTGCTACATGCCCTGACCATCTCAAACGTCTGGATTTAATGTTCCTAAATATGTCAGGTGAAGAATACAATGCGTGCAGTTCTGTGTTGTGTAACTTTCTCCATTCTCCTGTAACTTCATCCCTCTTAGCCCCAAATATTTTCATAAGAACCTTATTCTCAAACACCCTTAATCTCTGTTCTTCTCTCAAAGTGAGAGTCCAAGTTTCACAACCATACAGAACAACCGGTAAAATAACTGTTTTATAAATTCTTCCAGATTTTTTGACAGCAGACTAGATGACAAAAGCTTCTCAACCGAATAATAACAGGCATTTCCCATATTTATTCTGCTTTTAATTTCCTCCCGAATGTCATTTCTATTTGTTACTGTTGCTCCAAGATATTTGAATTTTTTCCACCTCTTCGAAGGATAAATCTCCAATTTTTTTAGTTCCATTTCGTACAATATTCTGGTCACGAGACATAATCATATACTTAGTATTTTTCGTGATTTACTTCCAACCCAATCGCTTTACTTGCTTCAAGTAGAATTTCCGCGTTTTTCTTAATCGATTATTATTATTATTATTATTATTATTATTATTATTATTATTTTTATTATTATTATTATTATTATTATTATTACGAGTATTAAGGGGAAATGACGGTGAGAAATTATTTTTTTGTAATTATTGATGAAAATTTTCATTTTATATATATATATGTGTAGAAATATCATTGATGGAACAACTTGTAGTCGAGAGTAATTTTAGAAAAAGGGCCCTAATTTTTGGACAAAAATAAATACCAAGCTATAGCAATTCACTAATACGGATATCTCAGGTATTTTAAAAAATATAGATTTTTAAAAAACTTCAGTAACTGAAAACACGTTTTTTTAAATGTTTAGTACACAATTTTAATATATTTTTTTAAATAATAAGTTACGCAATTGATATGATATATATATTTTTTTAATTTTTGAGAAAATCACAATATTCCTACGCACTTGCTAGAATTTTTACAAATCACATGACTTTTAACAATTTGATTCTTTACAGTTCAATTTTGAGTTCTAATGTACCGTCTTAAAGAGTTTACAAAAGTTGCGTGATTTTTAAAAATTGTTCTGATAAGTGCGTAAGGAAATATGTAATTTTCTAGTTAGAAGAGAAGGCCTCATGGTCTTAACTTTACCAGAATAAATGAATAATGAAAAAATAACAAAAGAATGACAAACACGAACAAACGAAACCCATATTAAGAGCTTCTGTTCGCTTCTGCTGGCATCTATAGTTTTTGCCGCCAATTATACAATATTCAAAACAGGAATTCTTTCGGTCGTCCTTTCTTATGATTATAGACCGGATTTTAAAGGAAAATTTTTCATCAAAAAGGACAAAAAAAAAAAAAAGGAAAGTTATAGCCAAAAAAGGACTTGAAAAAGGACTGTATTATTTTCCAAAACACACTTCAGCACATTCATGGATACACATAGCACACACAAGCTTATATTTATCGCTTCACAACATAAGGAAAGTGTTGTATGTGATCATATTCAACATTTCAATATGTTTCAATATTACTCTGCCGCTTTGAATGCAGAATATCTTTATAAACAGAAAATGATCGCTCAACATCAACTGAAACCAGAGGTGAAAATTTTCTTCTTTATCCTGAACTCTAAATCAGCAAACTTTATTAGTTTTTCAATGTCTGGAATCAGAAGAAGAACGATATTTATTTTCGCTTGCTTCATTATCAGAAAAACTATAGGAAAATTATCTAAATGTTTGCAATATTCTGTCAAAAAAGGGCCAAAATAAGATATGTTTTAAAAAAAGGGGGAAAAGGGAATATGGACTAAAAAAGGGGGGGGAAATGTAAGTCACAATCACATAATTAGGCCGGTGGAAGATTGTTTTGAACATCGTAATTAATTATTTTATGTTTCGTGTTGAAATAAAAAAAAAAGTGATTCCCTTTAAAATCCGGTCTCTACTTATGACACTAGTATAATAGTACATTATGCAACGAGCCTATAATGGTAGTAATTAAGACGCAAATATGTTTGTTTATTGACATTGATATTGATATTTATTTGTCATTCAACTTTACAATCCACAGTTATAGTGGACCTTCACATTTCTGTTTTTCGATCCACCATCCCTTTATACATATAACTCTTTTCTATTAATGTATTCTTTGCCGAGAATTTCTTGATTGCTTTCTAATGTTCTGTTATGACTGAATTGCTATATGTCCTTCCCCCCTCTATCCTCTTCTATTCTCTCCCTCCTACCTAGACTGTTTCCCTTCCATTCCTAAATTTCCTATTTTATTACCCCTATCCATATATATGTCCCGCGCCGTGGCGTCGCGGTCTAAGGCATCCCGCCTAGGACTCGCGTTACGGAATGCGCGCTGGTTCGATTCCTCATGGGGGAAGAAATTTTCTCATGAAATTTCGGCCAGTGTATGGGACCGGTGCCCACCCAGCATCGTGATGCACTTGGGGAGCTACGATAGGTAGCGAAATCCGGTTGCGAATACTAGCTATAACGGCTGGGGGGATCATCGTGCTAACCACACGATACCTCCATTCTGGTTGGATGATCGTCCACCTCTGCTTCGGCATGTGGGCGTGAGGCCAGCAGCCGGCTGGTCGGTCTAGGCCCTTCACGGGCTGTAGCGCCACGGATTATTATTATCCATATATTTATTTCTATAATACTCCTACAGTTATAGTACCCCTGCTACTACTCCCAATCCAAAACATTGAAAAACATCAAATATCTAATTCACTTAAATTACACTTCCAATTTCTCTCTCATTCCACTTCACATTTGTTCAGATATATATACAGTACACACAGTTTAATTCTCATTGTATTCATTGTTTGATAGTTTATCTTATTACACTCTTACCCTATCTTCTTACACTTAACACTTTCTTCTCTGTTCCTTTTCTTACACTTTTGCCACCCCTAACTTTCCTGCACTCACTTTTTAGCACCCTTCTTCTTCGCTATAACCTCTCCAACGCCATATCTATTCAGTCCTCACAATCACTAATATCTGGTAGTCGTTCATTCATTCATTCATTCATTCATTCATTCATTCATTCATTCATTCATTCATTCATTCATTCATTTATTTTATTCCATAGATCTTACATGAGCAATGAAGCTTTAAGATGTGGAACATGTCAACATTTTACAATATTACAATTACAATTTTTACAAATTTTTATAGTTTTACAATCTAGTAATTTTCTACAATTTTTACAATTTTGTACAATTTTTTTACATTTTTTTACATTTTGGCGAGATGTAGTGAGATGAGATGAGGTCCGAGGATTCGCCAAAATATTACCCGGCATTTGCCTTTTCGGTGGGGGAAACCTCGGAAGAACCCAACCAGGTAATCAAATCAAAGGGGGTAATCAAATCAAAGGGGTTGATGCCATTCCTTCACTCGTTCTTCTCATGTCTTCTCTTGCCTTTCCTCCGTTAGTCTTGTCTATGCTCCTGACCCTAGACACTACCAGTTGTTTCCCTAATCCTTCGTCCGCAGTATTTTATATCTGCCTCACGTTATGTTATGTTTGTTTATGAAACGAGCGCAAGCGAGTTTCATAATTTTCATACTAGCGTCTTAATTACCATTATAGACAAGTTTCATACGACTTTTTATGCTTGACCTTATTTCTAACTTGAAATTATTCAAACGTAGTTCATGTTATGGTTATGTAAGGGAGTAGCGAACTGACCTGAATTGTGAGATGTGCGCAGACGCGAAAGTATTGATTTTTTCCGAGGCCGAATGTCATTGACCTTGACATAACGTAGAGAATAAGGTGAACATTAGTCGTGATATAACCTGGAAATTGATTTAGAATTGAAAAACGAGGTGACAAATTGAATTTATTTGAATATTATTTACAATTACCGCTAATTATTATAGTAACAGAACATAACCTTCTGCGACAGTATTGGATTTCCAGCCTCCGTGACTTTTCGCTAATTGTCTTTCGATTGCATATCCGAGAATAATCGATACTTGCGGTTTTATAATGGTACAAAGGTGATTTGTTATTGGCTGAACACCTGAACTTTAATGAATAGGTGTACTTTAATGAGGTCCATTAAAGGGCTATTACCAGGTGTATAATTACTACATTTCGGCATGGTCGAGCATAAAGTTCTTAATATACATCGTTACAAAATGATACCTGTTTGTAATCACGGAGGGTTTCTGTGAACATACTGTATATTGGGTTATTGGTATTATTTTATTCTTTACTAGCCGTACCCGTGCGCTCCGCTGCACCTGTTAGAAATAAATATAAAGTAATTACATAATTAAAATAGGACGTTTGATCCGTGGAACAACTTTTACAACGGCGCAAGATAATCTGCTTCGCTCATTACCGAATTGTTTTTTCCATTGCATTTATTGCATATATATTTTATGTATTTTAACACGATTCAATTGAGCATAGTTAAAATTTGAATTATAAAATAATGGATTGCTAAGCTAACGTACTATTACTGCATCCTAAATCAATACACTCTCGTTGTTCGTTAATTCTCTGAGATTAAAATGAGTGTACATAAATATTATTTTAAGAAATACAGAAAACGAATGTACAAAATAGCCTATCAAAGTTTCTGTGCATAAGAAGCTATTTTAATCTTACCTGTCCTCGATTTACTCAGAAGTTACTGTAATAACATTATAGCATTATGTCCATCTAGAGAAACTACACTTTCCAATGGTGAAATAATAATTAATTATACAAATCGGTTAATTTAGCTTCCGATATTACTTCATACAAACACAGAAACATTGTCTGTAGGCTATGTTTAATAGCTTTCGATTGTTGATGTCCAAGACCCCTGTTTCGATTGTTGTGTCCAAGGCCCCTGTTTCGATTGTTGTTGTCCAAGGCCCCTTATAGACGAAGTCATTTGTTCTTAATTTATTGCACCGTCTTAGATGGCGTTATTTTAATTTTAAAACTCATTTATCTCTTTAAATATCAGTCCTATCAAAATTTTGTGAAGAATAAAACTTATCGGAAATCATTTTAAAGAAACTTTTGTTATGTAACATTTTTCACAAAAATCAATAATAAGAGAGATATTTCGATTTATTTAATTCACGCCCCTTATAAATCCCCTTTTAAATAAAGTATTTTGAATGCCATGTAGCCTAAAATCTAAGTTACAACGAACTTAATTTATATTCCAATTTTCATATAAATCGGTTCAGCTGTTTATCGCATGAAAAGGTAACAAACATACAGACAGACATGATGATGATGATGATGATGATGATGATGATGATGATGATTAGCCTAAAAATGTCCTGTTAGGGGCAAAGGCCTCCTCCTATAGAGGGAGAGCTCTCAGACAGACATACAAACAAAAATTTAAAAAATGCGATTTTCGGTTTCAGGGTGGTTAATTATATATGTTAGGACCAATTATTTTTCGAAAATCGAAAATTACCAGAAAAATTTCGGCTACAGATTTATTACTAGTATAGATTTCTAGTCACAATCATAGTAGTAGTAGTAGTAATAAATATAATAATAATAATAATAATAATAATAATAATAATAATAATAATAATAGAAAAGGGCGTATTGTCTCTTTTCAGTGTGAGGTGTTTTGTTTTAAAATTCCTCGTTTGTCATTTATTGATTTGATCCCTGGATTTGCTGCCCGTTTTTATAACGCTTCTGAAATATTGTACAATATAATAATACACATTCCCCAAAGCAATACATTCATTTGTCGCTATTGGAATTCGAACAACTGGCGGAATGGAAAACAAAAGCGGTCACGAGGACCTGGTTACGAATATAGCATTAATATGGAGTATAGTTTTAAATATGTAGATAGAGTGGACAGGTAAAGTAAAAGCGATGTGGACCCAGATTGTCACTTCGAATTGAACAGTATGGCGTTCGTTGTAAAGGAAATATTACAGTACAAAACTCTCAAAACAAATTACGTTTGAACTCGGTTATGGCGTCATGGCAGGGACTAAAGAAATTATGTTGCTCTAAACGAGTTTCACTATAGAGAGAATCCACTTAATAGCCGTCCCTATTAGGGAATCAATTTGATCTACCTCGTAATCAATTCATGTCGAACAATACGTAATATCAATAAGATAATTGTATTAATTTCAAATGCCGTATACAGGGTGGATGGTAACCTCTGCACCAAAATGAAACTGGTAATAGATCGTGAGGAGAGATTTGAAAAATTATAAATACGTTTTTTTCTGACATTCACCGTTTTAGAGGAAATCGTTATGTTTCTATGAAGCATTTGGCAACATCACGGCTGCTGCAATAACTCTAGCAATCGCGGCCTGCACTCCTTACCTTCCCCTCCCCCTCTGCTGTACTCAGTCGATGACGCGCAACAGTACGCTGCGTTGCAAGATTTATTTTAACGATTTTCGAAATTATTCAATTTAAATTTTTGGGTAAACGATTTAATTTATAAAAAAAGTAAATAAAATAAATATTCAAGATAATAACTGTTCAGATTATTTTTACCTGTCTGCTTGTACAGGGACATCATTTTATTTTTACTTCAATTTTTATTGTGCCTGAGTTTTTTAATGTGCTTCACTCCCACTCCTTCTACTAATGAAGTTCAACCGTCCTCCACACAGATCCAAGACTGCATATACAGTCAAAGTAGCCTTACGGTCATAGTAAACAGTACGTTCCAAAAATATGTTCGCGTTTTCCAATGACGAAAGAGCTTTCAATATTGAATCATTTTTGCACAGGTACTGTCGTCCATTTGCCTACGTCGCATTCCGGTTTCCCCCACCAGCTTTTATTCGCCAGCTAGTGGCTGGGCTGTCTTAGCTCTTTTCTGAGAACATTAATTTCTGTTAGAAATTGGACGTCTACGTAATAGTATACAACTGTTTAAAATACCTTAAATAAAAGGGCCTCGTTAAGTAATTAATTGCCACGTGATTTCCTCCCTTTCTACGACCCTACGACATAACCACTTGGGCGGACAGTAGATAGCATGTCTGAGTAATTTTATCTGTGCGGGCCGGGCAGAAGTGAAGATTGAATTTACAGTACGTAAGATACTCTTTTATAGAGTAGATAGAAAATTTTTTTCAACGTGAGTTACTAGTACGAATGACGAAACCGGTAAATGGAATTAGGTACAATCGTCTATAGTGCGATAATATGCACAAAAGAACTGACGACTGTATCGAAATAAACGTCCACCATGTGTTTAAATATCCATATTATGATTATTTTTAAATTTAACTTCATTCTCTATATTGTACGCTAATGTGCTGTAGACAGTATAATATACACTGCATAATGACTACGTCCGCATGGACAGCTCAGTTCGTGAGTAAAAACACTCATTGTTAATACTGTACTGTATTTTAATTAAACAAAAACCTAATGAAAATGATCAAACTCAAAAGCGCAATATTTCCTAGTTTACTAAATGGATGAACTACTTTTCTTCCCTCCTATACCTAGTGAAGTGATTTATTTGTATATTACGCCAGTATCATCGAACTCCAGTCGTGGAACGGGGTAGCAAACGGAGTTGATCTAGAGGTATAGGCAAGTTGATGTTAAAAATGTTAGTAAAACTAAAATGATGTCCCTTTATATAGCAATCAGCCATTTCTCTCAGACCATTACCGCAGTAGAATGGCGCAAATATTGGAAAAAGACTATTTTATTTTCCTGCTTAACGGTAAAACATGGCATCTCGTTTGAGATTTATCACTGTAGATGACATTCATCTACGTAGAACAGCTCAAGATTGATAAATTATTCAGGCCGAAATACGTGAAGGCTCAGGAAAGATTTTTTTTCGTTGATACGAAAGGTTGAGTTGTGAGTCTTCTGCAAAGTGAAAACGCTTCTTTGTTTAACTCGCCGTAACTCGGAAACCGCTGAAGATTTTGAGTAGCGACCACTTTTAAAAATGGTTTCCATTCTGTCTCAACATTTCTCTCGCTTTGACCCCCCATCTAAAGTGAGAAATAAAAAAGTTTGCCGCTTACCAACTTTTGAAGGTGTAAATGTCAATTCTGAACAGATCACAACGGAGTTCGTATTTTTTTCCTCACTTTTGAAGAAAGATTGTCATTTCGGATTTTTGTCTGTTCTTTCTTTAGACATTGAGCTATCAATTAAAAAAAATACAGCGCGTTTGATTGACTGTCATTGAAGCTGTAACATGATAAATGTTTAACAGATATCTGGAAATTCGTGTAATAGAGCGTCACGTTAAAGGAATATGTGCACCGATTCCTTGCGATTCTTTCCAAAGTTTTTACGAACATAAGGGGAAACGTAAGCTCAAATGCACTGTTATATGTAATTAATCACTGATCCCACAATTTTTTTGCTATCCATCTGAAATTTGGTGCAGGTATTTACAATGACTGACACTATTATGATACTATACTACAATACCTTAACCATGTCAAGAAGCCTAGTTACGAACCCACCTAACTTAACCTAACCTAACCTGATATCACAAAATATAAGGAACATTTTCTCATGATCTATTAAAGATATGGTTCTGAAATTTTGTACACATTTGCTTCTACATTATATGTAACAAATCTTCCCAGACAGATTTTTAAAACTTCAATAAAATGGGTTTTTTCAAAATAAATTTAAAAAAATATACAATTGCTTTGCCAAAGTAAACTTCTTTAAATATTCACCTAAAAACTTTACATTATGCAATAATAAGGGAGTGTTCAAAATTTCATTTCTTTATCTGAAATAGTTTCTGATAAAATGTTCCTTCTTTATTGAAAATTGGGTACTGCGGATAACAAGTCGTAAAGTTTGAATATGCATTCAACATGATCAATTATTTTTCCACCTCTTCTGACGCACAAGAACAACAGGCATTGTTTATAGCACACGAAAGAATTGATAAATTAATTACTCTAAATCCTGAAGAACATTTTTACAATTATTTTTTTCTCCAAGTCCTTCTCCAATATTTTTTTCTAGATCTATTCTGTGGTCTTCTTCATTGAAACCCAGTAAGACTAATATTTGAGCCGTAAAATTTTGTGTAGAGATTGCCAACACTATGTAATAGTTTTAGACTAGTTTTTAGAAAATGTGATTTTTGATCATTTTGGACCTACAGACCAATTATTTAGTCCTGACAGCTCAGCGACGCGAAAGAAGGGAAGTAATAGGAGTAGTGGGGAGAGCTCCGGAGTAGATATAAGGATGAACGGTCGGTAAAGGACTGCAGTACAGCTTAACTGTACTGGAAACATACCGCTCTACCGCACGCATTACATCCCATCGCTCCGAAGGCAAGCGAGTGACTAACCCAAACACCCCTTGGCGTAACTAAATGGACTCGCCTGACCCAGGCGCACATCTCCGGCGATTGTCAGGACTAAATAATCGTACTGTACATCTCTCCATAAATCATTAATGACATGAACTTGACGTTAGCCATTTAGCGGTGACAAGGGTGCGAAAACTCTCAATTATTTACTTACTTACTAGCTTTTAAGGAACCCGGAGATTCATTGCCGCCCTCACATAAGCCCGCCATTGGTCCCTATCCTGAGCAAGATTAATCCATTCTCTATCATCATATCCCACCTCCCTCAAATCCATTTTAATATTATCTTCCCATCCACGTCTCGGCCTTCCTAAAGGTCATTTCCCTCCGGCCTCCCAACTAACACTCTATATACATTTCTGGATTCGCCCATACGTGCTACATGCCCTGCCCATCTCAAACGTCTGGATTTAATGTTCCTAATCATGTCAGGTGAAGAATACAATGCGTGCAGTTCTGTGTTGTGTAACTTTCTCCATTCTCCTGTAACTTCATCCCTCTTAGCCCCAAATATTTTCCTAAGCACCTTATTCTCAAACACCCTTAATCTCTGTTCCTCTCTCAAAGTGAGAGTCCAAGTTTCACAACCATACAGAACAACCGGTAATATAACTGTTTTATAAATTCTAACTTTCAGATTTTTCGACAGCAGACTGGATGATAAAAGTTTCTCAACCGAATAATAACAGGCATTTCCCATATTTATTCTGTGTTTCATTTCCTCCCAAGTATCATTTATATTTGTTACTGTTGCTCCCAGATATTTGAACTTCTCCACCTCTTCAAAAGATAAATTTCCAATTTTTATATTTCCATTTCGTACAATATTCTGGTCACGAGACATAATCATATACTTTGTCTTTTCGGGATTTACTTCCAAACCTATCTCTTTACTTGCTTCCCGTAAAATTCCCGTGTTTTCCCTAATCGTTTGTGGATTTTCTCCTAACATATTCACGTCATCCGCATAGACAAGAAGCTGATGTAACCCGTTCAATTCCAAACCCTGTCTGTTATCCTGGACTTTTCTAATGGCATATTCTAGAGTGAAGTTAAAAAGTAAAGGTGATAGTGCATCTCCTTGCTTTAGCCCGCAGTGAATTGGAAAAGCATCATACAAAAGCTGGCCTATACGAACCTTGCTGTACGTTTCACTGAGACACATTTTAATTCTCAATTATTTATAAACTAAAACTTAAATACATAGGCGATAGGCGAATATACTTATAGTAGACCAGGATATAGAACGTAGATGTATGTGTGAAAAAAAAGTACATAAATAAAAAGTAAATATCTTACACCCTTGTCATTTTTCTGAAATGTTGAGCCAACAAGACGACTTTGTGCATCCCTGGCTCGTGTGAAGAGAATGAGAGATGGGTTGACGAGCTCCGTCATCCTGACCCCGCCATACGAGCGCTTTGATACTGGACCAGATAATAACGCGCCCTCTCTGCCTCCCCCCTTTACAATTTAATCAAGAATAGCGGAAGGGGAAGGTTAGAATCACCGGAAAAATGTCCGGAAAGGGAAGAGTCGTTTGGCTGCTCAGAATGTAACGTGCATAAGCTCGGGATTTGTTTCATCGAATATTCTCCTACAATTTAAAAATTGTTTCACTCTCTTTTGTTTTTGCTTCTGTCCGCCCGTCACGTGTTGCGATGTTCTATATCCCTTTTCTCTTTCTGCGAACAGATTTACGAAACGTCATCCGTTCGTGTCACTGAGAAATATGTTCGCTCTCTTATTCATAGAAGGATTTTTCTCTCAGGATTTATCCTACATTTTTTATGAAGGCTAGCCATGTTATCATTGTTAATTGTTATCATGGAAATTGTCCGGTTCGTACTATATATTACCAGCATAGGAATGAATTACACACGGAAGGGGGGCGTCCGTTCTTGTTACGACAGAGAATGGAAGTCATGCATAGAGACCGGAATCTTAGCCAGTACTGTTTTGAGTACGGAGTTTGTGCAATGAGTCAAATGACGACGAAGAGTAGTGGCGCGTGATATTGTACTATTTCCTCATCAACGACAACCACCACAACACACACATAAAAATAATGATTTCAAGAGTAGGGCTGTGTTGTGTATTATAAAAGAATAAACATAGTCTTTGCTGTGAACTTTTAAATTAAAATGTTACTGTTTGACAGGCGTTACTCCTAATGTAATGTTAAAACCTATATTACAATAATCTTTGATGTAAAATTTTAACTTAAAATGTTACTTCATCGGAGGAACTATATTACAATAATCTTCGATGTAAAATTTTAACTGAAAAATCAGAGGAACTATTCTTAATGATGTTTAAACCTATATTAGAATAATCTTCGATGTAAAATTTTAACTTAAAAATCAGAGTATCTATTCTTAATGATGTTTAAACCTATATTACAATAATCTTTGATGTAAAATTTTAACTTAAAATGTTACTTCATCGGAGGAACTATATTACAATAATCTTCGATGTAAAATTTTAACTTAAAAATCAGAGGAACTATTCTTAATGATGTTTAAACCTATATTACAATAATCTTCGATGTAAAATTTTAACTTAAAAATCAGAGTATCTATTCTTAATGATGTTTAAACCTATATTACAATAATCTTTGATGTAAAATTTTAACTTAAAATGTTACTTCATCGGAGGAACTATATTACAATAATCTTCGATGTAAAATTTTAACTTAAAAATCAGAGGAACTATTCTTAATGATGTTTAAACCTATATTACAATAATCTTTGATGTAAAATTTTAACTTAAAATGTTACTTCATCGGAGGAACTATATTACAATAATCTTCGATGTAAAATTTTAACTTAAAAATCAGAGGAACTATTCTTAATGATGTTTAAACCTATATTACAATAATCTTCGTTGTAAAATTTTAACTTAAAAATCAGAGGAACTATTCTTAATGATGTTTAAACCTATATTACGATAATCCTTAATGAAAATTTCTAAATTAAAATGTTGCTGTATCAGAGGCACTACTCTTAAGAGCATGTGTAAGCTTATATTACAGTAATCTTTGATGTAAAATTGTAACTTAAAATGTTACTGTATCAGAAGCACTACTCTTAACATTATGTTTAAGCTTATCTTAGAATAATCTTTGATGTAAAATTTTAACTTAAAATGTTACTGTATCAGAGGAACTATTCTTAATGATCATCATCATCATCATCATCCTTCACGAATTAGGCCTCTGTAGACCTGTTTCGGTCCCATCTAGCAGTCTTCTTAAAGGTCTTCCTGGTCGACGATGTCCTCTAGGTTTATATTGCATCATAATTTTTGGGATTCTTGAATTTTCCATTCTTCTTACATGATCTAGCCAATTGAATTTGTATCTGCTGATTTTTTCTTCTACTGACTCTACTTCTAATTGTTCTAAAATTTCTTCATTCCTTTTTCGGTCTAAAAGAGTATATCCTGCTGTCCTCCTCAAAAATTTCATTTCCGTTGCTTTGATTCTGTTCATGTCTTTTTTCTTTAATGACCAAATCTCGCTTCCGTATAAAAGGGTGGGTAATGCTAATGTATTATATATTTTTATTCTTGTAGATTTTTGTACTAATTTAGCTTTTAATGCATTGTTTATTATTCCTAGAATTTGTGTAAATTTGGTAATTTTCTTGTTCACATCTTTTTCATTTTGATAAGATATTTCACAACCCAGATAATTGAAATTTTGCACTTGTTCGAGGCATTGGTTATTGTGTATTATCTTACTTTTGACTGGGTCTTGTCCTAAAAATGCCATTACTTTTGATTTTTGTGCTGAAATTTCCATCCCAAAATCTTTTAATATTTTATTTAATGTATTCAATCCTCTTTGTAAATTATCCTCTGAATTGGAAATTATGACTTGATCATCGGCATAGAGTAAGGTATTTAATGTTAGAGCACTGGTTATTTTGATTCCTGATGTGTAGATTTGGTTCCATTTTAAAATAATTTCATTTATATAAATATTAAATAAAGTTGGTGATAGTGGACAACCTTGTCGAACTCCATTATTAACTAATTTTCTTTCGGATATACAGTTATTTATTTTGACACTTATTTTGCTGTCTGTGTAGATTTCTATTATATTTTGCAATAGCAAATTTGGAATATTTTTTTCTTGCAATATGTCGAATAAAAGGTCTCTTCGGACTTTATCAAAAGCTTTCACAAAATCAATAAAAGCTATATGGCTTTCTAAATTAAATTCTCTTCTTTTTTCTAACAATAGTTTCATACTAAATAATGGATCTACACATGATCTTCCTTTTCTAAAGCCATTTTGACACTCCAGAAGGAAAGTTTCAGCATGTTTTTTTTAATTTTTCATTTAAAATCCTACTAAATATCTTATAACATGTGTTGAGGATACTAATCCCTCTATAGTTTTGAACATTCTGTTTATCTCCTGTTTTATATATGAGAATAATTACACTATTTTTCCATTCTTCCGGTAAAGTGGCAGTCAGATATATTCTGTTTAGAAATCTTAGTAATCTTTCTTGAAATAGATCTCCTGCATATTTATACAATTCTGAATTTAGGTTATCTTCTCCAGGTGATTTACTATTTTTCGTCTTCTTTAATGCTTCTTGTAGTTCTTCTTTGGTAATGCATTGTTCATCTGGGTTTTTTGTGTCCCAGAATTTTGAATCAAAAGTAGAATTGTTCCATAAGTTTTTGTAAAAGTCTAGGAATGTTTCTATTTTGGGGCAAGGGTTTATCTTGGCGGATTCCTTTATGTCTCTGTTCATGTATTTTAATGATGTTGAACCTATATTACAATAATCTTTAATGAACATTTTAAAATTAAAATGTTGCTGTATCAGTAGGCACTATTCTTAAGAAGATGTTCAAACCTATATTAGAAAATTTTTAGATAGCCTATGTTTTATTCCTTGCAGCGAGAAAATTCTTAGATAGGTATATTTTTAGTTCTCTCATAAATCCTCAAACAGCATATATATTTCAATATACATGTTTTAAATCCTAAACTACTTGAAAATATAGCCTGTGTTTTAAATTCTTGCAGCGAGCAAATTCTTAAATATATTTTTAGTTATTTCTTAAATCCTGAAACAATTACATATTTAAAGATATATTTTAAATCGTAAACTGCCTGAAAATGTTTAGATAGCTTATGTTTTAAATTTTTTAAGCAAACAAATTCTTAGGTAGGTATATTTTCAGATATCTCTTAAATTCTGAAGCAGCATACATATTTAATTATATTTTTTAAATCGTAAGTTTCTTGAAAATGTTTAGATGGCCTATGTTTGAAATTTTTGCAACTAATAAATTCTCAGATAGGTACACTATATCTTCAGATAGCTCTTAAACCCTCAAGCAACGTACATATTTAAAGATATAGTTTAAATCGTAAGAAACATGAAAATGTTTACATAGCCATGTTTTTTAATCTTTGCAGCGAGCAAATTTTTAGATAAATATATCTTAAAAATTAAGCAGAATGCAAATTTTTATGTATTCTATAATAAATTTTCAGGCACAATAAAAATTCTTAATATCAGTTAAATTTTAACACAGCATGCAAGAGCTCAGTATCACTGTAAATAGTTTAGGCACTATGGAGACTAAGAGCTTCTTACTAAATATTTTATTATGTTGATTCAGAATGCTGATCTTCTATTTTATTCTGTCTATTATAAAATTGTATTATATTTCTTATTCAGAATATTCTGTTTTTTTTTTTTTTAGACCCTTGATCTTGTGGTCTACTGAAATTATTGGTCTGATGTTTCCAATAAAAATCTGTTTGTAGTATGGAAATCATATAAATTGTAAACCTTCTGTAAAACTTTGAGAAAATTGTACCGAACATTTATAAATACGAATGAGTATTATTTATGCCGAGCAATAAAAATGTAATTATTTATTATTATTATTATTATTATTATTATTATTATTATTATTATTATTATTGTTGTTGTTGTTGTTGTTGTGGTCGTGCTAGGGAATCAGTCCCATTCCGAGGCTTATTTGAACATGCGGATGACGTGAATATGTTAGGAGAAAATCCACAAACGATTAGGGAAAACACGGGAATTTTACTTGAAGCAAGTAAAGAGATAGGTTTGGAAGTAAATCCCGAAAAGATAAAGTATATGATTATGTTTCGTGACGAGAATATTGTACGAAATAGAAATATAAAAATTGGAAATTTATCTTTTGAAGAGATGAAGAAGTTCAGATATCTTGGAGCAAGAGTAACAAATATAAATGATACTCGGGAGGAAATTAAACACAGAATAAATGTAGGAAATGCCTGTTATAATTTGGTTGAGAAGCTTTTATCATCCAGTCTGCTGTCAAAAAATCTGAAAGTTAGAATTTATAAAACAGTTATATTACCGGTTGTTCTTTATGGTTGTGAAACTTGGACTCTCACTTTGAGAGAGGAACATAGGTTAAGGGTGTTTGAGAACAAGGTGCTTAGGAAAATATTTGGGGCTAAGAGGGAATGAAGTTACAGGAGAATGGAGAAAATTACACAACACAGAACTGCACGCATTGTATTCTTCACCTGACGTAATTAGGAACATTAAATCCAGACGTTTGAGATGGGCAGGGCATGTAGCACGTATGGGCGAATTCAGAAATGCATAAAGAGTGTTAGTTGGGAGGCCAGAGGGAAAAAGACCTTTGGGGAGGCCGAGACGTAGATGGGAAGATAATATTAAAATGAATTTGAGGGAGGTGGGATATGATGATAGAGACTGGATTAATCTTGCTCAGGATAGGGACCAATGGCGGGCTTATATGAGGGCGGCAATGAACCTGCGGGTTCCTTAAAAGCCAGTAAGTAAGTATTATTATTATTATTATTATTATTATTATTATTATTATTATTATTATTACTCTGAGGGATTCACAGAATTTGTTCCCCACATACACGAATTCAGACTACATCCATGTAGCAGAACTTCCGGTCCTGAAGTAATTCTGTATTTGTGGGGTTAATTACCAGAGACAACTGCTGCTCAGCGTCCATGCGTCTGTCTGTTGGCTTCCAACTTCACTCAGACAATTCTCCCTCTCCTCTACCCTCCACATTGCTATCTCTAACCCTATTTCGCATGTTTGCGCCATAAGAACATTTGCAGTTGGTATCTTTTTCGGACCACCAAGTAGTGGTGTGTATTTGTGTAGCTTTGGCTTTAATGCAGATACTATAGTGCAACAGTGGGCAATATCCATACATACAGTACCTTTGCAGTATGACAGGAGAAATACGTCAGTTGCGAATAATTTTGATTTCCTGCGTAATTATTTTATTTCGTATATTATTAAGATATTACCCAGTGCTAAAAGATTGTAAAATATGTATTTACTTACTTACTGGCTTTTAAGGAACCCGCAGGTTCATTGCCGCCCTCACATAAGCCCACCATTGGTCCCTATCCTGAGCAAGATTAATCCAGTCTCTATCATCATATCCCACCTCCCTCAAATCCATTTTAATATTATCTTCCCATCTACGTCTCGGCCTCCCTAAAAGTCTTTTTCTCTCCTGCCTCCCAACTAACACTCTATATGCATTTCTGGATTCTCCCATACGTGCTACATGCCCTGCCCAACTCAAACGTCTGGATTTAATGTTCCTAATTACGTCAGGTGAAGAATACAATGCGTGCAGTTCTGTGTTGTGTAATTTTCTCCATTCTCCTGTAACTTCATCCCTCTTAGCCCCAAATATTTTTCTAAGCACCTTATTCTCAAACACCCTTAACCTATGTTCCTCTCTCAAAGTGAGAATCCAAGTTTCACAACCATAAAGAACAACCGGTAATATAACTGTTTTATAAATTCTAACTTTCAGATTTTTCGACGGCAGACTGGATGATAAAAGTTTCTCAACCGAATAATAACAGGCATTTCCTACATTTATTCTGTGTTTCATTTCCTCCCTAGTATCATTTATATTTGTTACTCTTGCTCAAAGATATCTGAACTTCTTCATCTCTTCAAAAGATAAATTTCCAATTTTTATATTTCTATTTCGTACAATATTCTCGTCACGAGACATAATCATATACTTTGTCTTTTCGGGATTTACTTCCAAACCTATCTCTTTACTTGCTTCAAGTAAAATTCCCGTGTTTTCCCTAATCGTTTGTAGATTTTCTCCTAACATATTCACGTCATCCGCATAGACAAGCAGCTGATGTAACCCGTTCTATTCCAGACCCTCTCTGTTATCATGGACTTTCCTAATGCCATACTCTAGAGCTAAGTTAAAAAGTAAAGGTACCATAAATAATTTAAAAGATATCTGTGGACTCTTTTTGTGTAACACAAGACATGGTAATAGTTTGGAGATGGAATGAACATGGAGGTATGTGGCAAAAAGAAAGAAGCTATTTTATTTTCTGTAGTCTAGATCAGCTTACTTATTACTCTGGGTGTGAAACCTAACCCTTTTTCCCCTATTACTACATATGATAATGGATTATAGTGATTTTCTACATGTCAGATTGAATTTTCTTTTACCAACTGTTTCAAATTTCGAGTAATGACAAATACAACCGGCAGTTATTTTCTAACTGTTATATTGGCAGCAATAATTTTGGTATGCAGTAACGGAAACTGATGAAATGGTAGTATAACTGTATAAGCTTGTGGAATTTGAACTTAATTGATAATTAATTAGTAATACCAATATTAATATTAATATCAACACATAATTCAGTTGTATTGCGTTGGAATTCCAATTTAGCACTATATTCAGTAAGTGTAATTAAATAAGATATAATTTATAGTTCTACTTCGAATGAAATATGAACGTGGCTAATGGACAGATTTTTATTAAAATGTCCAATAGAGGAAATAACATGGTGTATATATATATATATACATATATATATACATATATATACATAAATATAGAACTAAAAATATGAATTCTCTGCGTTTATCTGAACCTAAATGTAAAACCAATACAGCTTTTTATCATAGCATGAGTCAAGGGTCAGATTATTAAACAAATTTTATTCTAATATAATAATTTTAACCATGAATCCTCTCCAAATCAATAAAAAAATAAAAAAAAAATTGTATTGGATTTATAGTTTGGGTTTAAACATATTACAGACACTTTTTAATCTGTATTCACTCTCAATTTTAATTTTTATTTTTGTCTGTATTGGAATCCCCTCCTGAGCACGAGTCTTACTCATTCAGGAGTGGGCTAGTTTATGTTACATTGTACAGGGACATCATTTTATTTTTACTTCAATTTTTATTGTACCTGAGTTTTTGAATGTACTTCACTCCCACCCCTTCTACTAATGAAGTTCCAACTGTTTTCCAGACAGAATCAAGGCAGCATATAGTAAACAGCACTGAGTTAGTGAGTATAGTGCGTTCCAGAAATATGTTCGCGTTTTCCAGTGACAAAAGAGCTTTCAATATTGAATCATATTTTCGCACAGGTACTGTCCGTTTGCCTACGTCGCATCCTGGTTTCCCCGACCAGCTTTTATTCGCCAACTAGTGGCTAGGCTGTCTTAGCTCTTTTCTGAAAACTTTAATTTCGGTTAGGAATTGGACGTTTACGTAATATTATACAACTTTTTAAAATAACTTAAATAAAAGGGCCTCGTTAAGTAATTAACTGTCACGTGATTTCCCCCCGTTCTACGATCCTGCGGCATAACTACTTGGACGGACAGTAGATAGCATGTCTGAGTAATTTTATCTGTGCGGGTCGGGCAGAAGTGAAGATTGAATTTACAGTACGTAAGGTACTCTTTTATAGAGTAGGTACAGAATTATTTCAACATGAGTTACTAGAACGAATGACGAAACTGGCAATTGAATTAGATGCAAAAGACTATAGTGCGATAATATGCACAAAAGCACTGAAGCCTGTATCGAAATGAACGGCCACCATTTTCAAATATATGTTTAAATATCCATATTATGATTATTTTTCAGTTTAACTTCATTCTCTAAATTTTACGCTAATGTGCTGTAGACAGTAGGCCTATAATATACACTGCATAATGAATAAGTTCGCATGGATAACTCAGTTCGTGAGTAAAAACACTTATTGTTAATACAGTACTGTATTTTGATTAAACAAAAATCTAATGAAAATTATCCAAATAAAAATCGCAATATTTCTTATTTTACGTAAATGGATGAAGTACTTTTCTTCCCTCCTATACCTTGTAAAGTGATTTGTTTGTATTTTACGCCAGTATCATCGAACTCCAGCCGTAGAAGGGGGTATCGAACGGTGTTTCCGGTTCTCTAAAGGTATAGCCAGGGTAATATTAAAAATGTTAGTAAAAATAAAATTATGTCCCTGTATTAACGTGTATTCATTTGAAAGTTACTAGCAATAAAAATAAATAAAATAAATAAATAAATGTAAATAACGAAAACAAGTGCGTGTCATTTCGTGACTCTTATATTTTTTTAATTTCAATCCATTCCCTTAATGTCCATATCGCTTTGGTAAATGAAAATGTTTTCAAAGTGAAATAACGAAACGAATTCTTCCAAATGGTCCGCCATTAGAGATTAAAAGAAGGTACGTGGAGAGAGGGTGAGCGCAGAATAAATTAAATTACTTAGGGAAGTGGGTTTCAGGGTCTGATGCAGCGCCTGATAATAACGGCAACCTCGACTCGACATACTGCTGGAATCCCATCCTAGCACATGGAATACTTGATAAACTCGACTAGACGTAGCTGTTTACATGGGACCGCACTTGTATGCCATTTCATTAGGCCCGCACCCCTAGCACTGACCACTTGCTCACCGGTGCGCTGCGAACAGTTGGCGTCGCTACGTGCAAGACTGACACAAGTTGCAGATGTTACGCATCGGCTCTATGGATTACTAGTACTCCTTGAATGCAAGCAAAGTTTCTGTTTAAAGAAGTACTTGCCAAGCAGACATTTTCTTTCTCTTCCGTTATTATGTTATCTGTAAATTTGCACTAAATTGAACTCGGAGGAATCACAAGCAATTATAGTGGGACTTCAACGACTGTTACGTAAAGTAAACAAAGATGACTTATCTCCTGTTAAAATGAATGAAAATATTATCCTTTTCAGTGATAGAGTAAAAATAGATTTAAAAAGGCATATGATTCGGTTAAGAGAGGAATTTATATAACATTCTTATTGAATTTGGTAATCCCAAGAAACTTACTTACTTACTGGCTTTTATGGAACCCGGAGGTTCATTGCCGCCCTCACATAAGCCCGACATTGGTTCCTATCCTGAGCAAGATTAATCCATTCTCTATCATCATATCCCACCTCCCTCAAATCCATTTTAATATTATCTTCCCACCTACGTCTTGGCCTCCCCAAAGGTCTTTTAACCCTGCGGCCTCCTACCCTTACAACTAACACTCTATATGCATTTCTGGATTAGTCCATACGTGCTACATGCCCTGCCCATCTCAAACGTCTGGATTTAATGTTCCTAATCATGTCAGGTGAAGAATACAATGCGTGCAGTTCTGCGTTGTGTAACTTTCTCCATTCTCCTGTAACTTCATCCCTCTTAGCCCTAAATATTTTCCTAAGCACCTAATTCTCAAACACCCTTAACCTATGTTTCTCTCTCAAAGTGAGAGTCCAAGTTTCACAACCATAAAGAACAACCGGTAATATAATTGTTTTATAAATTCTAACTTTAAGATTTTTTCACAGCAGACTGGATGATAAAAGCTTCTCAACTGAATAATAACAGGCATTTCCCATATTTATTCTGCGTTTAATTTCCTCCCGAGTAATATTTATATTTGTTACTGTCGCTCCAAGATATTTGAACTTCTCCACCTCTTCAAAAGATAAATTTCCAATTTTTATATTTCCATTTCGTACAATATTCTGGTCACGAGACATAATCATATACTTTGTCTTTTCGGGATTTACTTCCAAACCTATCTCTTTACTTGCTTTCTCTGCTGTGGTCGTGCCAGAGAATCAGTCCCATTCCGAGGCTTATTTGAAGAAACTAGTTCGATTAATTAAAATGTGTCTCAGTGAAACATACAGCAGAGTCCGTATAGGCCAGTTACTATCTGATGCTTTTCCAATTCACTGCGGGCTAAAGCAAGGAGATGCACTATCACCTTTACTTTTTAACTTCGCTCTAGAATATGCCATTAGGAAAGTTCAGGATAACAGACAAGGTTTGGAATTGAACGGGTTACATCAGCTTCTTGTCTGTGCGGATGACGTGAATATATTACGAGAAAATCTACAAACGATTAGGGAAAACGGGGAATTTTACTTGAAGCAAGTAAAGCGATAGGTTTGGAAGTAAATCCCGAAAATACAAAGTATATGATTATGTCTCGTGACCAGAATATTGTACGAAATGGAAATATAAAAATTGGAGATTTATCCTTCGAAGAGGTTGGGAAATTCAAATATCTTGGAGCAACAGTAACAAATATAAATGACAAGCCACCGGCATGGCTCAGTCGGTTAAGGCGCTTGCCTACTGATCTGAAGTTACTCTCGGGCGCGGGTTCGATCCCCGCTTGCGCTGATTACGTGGTTGGGTTTTTTCCGAGGTTTTCCCCAACCGTAATGTGAATGCCAGGTAATCTACGGCGAATCCTCGGTCTCTTCTCGCCAAATACCGTATCGCTATCACCAATCTCATCGACACTAAATAACCTCGTAGTTGATACAGCGTCGTTAAATAACCAATATATGGAAAATGCCTGTTATTATTCGGTTGAGAAGCTTTTGTCATCTACTCTGCTGTCAAAAAATTTGAAAGTTGGAATTTATAAAACAGTTATATTACCGGTTGTTCTGTATGGTTGTGAAACTTGGACTCTCATTTTGAGAGAGGAACAGAGATTAAGAGTGTTTCAGAATAAGGTGTTTAGGAAAATATTTGGGGCTAAGAGTAATGAAGTTACAGGAGAATGGAGAAAGTTACACAACACAGAACTGCACGCTTTGTATTCTTCACCTGACATAATTAGGAGCATTAAATCCAGACTTTTGAGATGGGCAGAGCATATAGCACGTATGGGCGAATCCAGAAATGCATATAGAGTGTTGGTTGGGGAAAAGACCTTTGGGGAGGCCGAGACGAAGATGGGAGGATAATATTAAAATGGATTTGAGGGAGGTGGGATATGATGATAGAGACTGGATTAATGTTGCACAGGATAGGGACCAATGGCGGGCTTATGTGAGGGCGGCAATGAACCTACGGGTTCCTTAAAAGCCATTTGTAGGTTAGTAAGTATGATTACCTAACATCTGAACGATATGAAGGTGATAATGCAAGCGAAATGAGTCCAGAGTCCAGCCTCTAAAGGTACCCAGCATATGCTATTAATGGGTTGAGGGGAAACCCCGGAAAAAACTCAACCATGTAACTTGTCGCAACCAGATATGAACCTGGGTTCGCTCGTTTCGCGGTCAGACATGCTAACGGTACTCCAAAGCGGTGGACATGTACTTAATTGTTTCGAAAATGAAATTATTTTACAGTTATTTTCCTGGATGTGAATCATTACAATGAATAATCACAATTTCAAGATGATTAAATATGAATTCACATTAAATGGATAATTCAGAATGGCATATCAGCAGGACAAGAGCTTTCCGTTTAATCAGAATCATAGACACTTTAATACACCAAAGAAAACAAACTGACCAGCAAAAATTTAGGTGCCTAAAAGTTCGTTTCTAAGGTCTTGATAGAGGGCGCCTAGTAATGACAGAAATTGTGTTGTCGTCATAGGCCTTCAAAATTTATCCACCCATCACAGCCTAGACACACGATCACAACACTCCTCAATATTATCCATTCCCTCCCACCGAACATCCTCATATTCATCTTCTTTCACTGTGGCTGTTCCTCGGCTTTGGAATTCCCTACCGAGTAATGTCAGGGACTGTCAGACATCAAACCAATTTAAGAATAGGCTAACGAAATATTTTTCTAACAATTCTTGTTAACAATAATAGCTGTTTCAGGTTTCTCAATGTTTAATGGTTGTATATATCATAGAATAAATATTTAAATTCCTCATTATTATTATTATTATTATTATTATTATTATTATCATCATCACTATTTCTTAACAATGTTTATTATTGTCACACTAACATTACTTATCCAACTTTCATTATTTACTTTCATGTTGTTTTATGGTCTAGATATTAATGTAATAACCAAAGCTCGGAACTTGGGGACTTGTGTCTTTGAACGTGGTTAAGCGACCGGACTTCAATGTCAACAAACTCCCGCTTCCAGCACAGAGGTACTGTCAGGTCTGCTATAAAAGTGGTTCCTGGCTGGAACAACATAATGATAATATTATGGTAGGTTGAAACAAGTAATTTTATAGCATATATATGAATAAACATGCAAAATATATCAAATTTACAGTTCTGCTCTGTACATTTTATTATAGTGTATGACTACATACATTCGAATATTTTTCGAACCCATACCTTCTTCGTCTGTTAGTTAAACATGATTTGAAACGAAAGAAACTTATTTCCACGTCACATGAAGTGACGGGAGCAAAATTAATTTTTTTATTTTATTTATTTTAACTAGCTACCTACTGAATACAAATTACATTTATAAAACAAAAGTGTTTCTAGCCACTACCGTAAGAGCCAGGCTCGTGTACGGTGTGGTCTTAGTCAATAATATAACATAAAATTTACAAGGACAGTTTACTAAATACAGTAAGTAACTTAATTCAAACCAATAAATACAACACAAGAGCAAGAATAAAGAAGAAAGAGAAAAAGAGAGAAAAATACATATTTAATATAAATTGACAATTCGACAGAAGCCGGTGATATTCAATAAAAACATGAATATAGTCGATAGAAATAAAAGGTAAAAAAATACATTTGTTAATATTATATTATATCGTGGATAATTTTACAAATTTATTTTTTAAAAGCTTCAATTTTAAAAAATTTCAAATTTGGAAAATGGTTTGTAATTGTATTATAAAGTCTTAGGCCAAAATAAAGTATTGAATGTTTTCACTGTCACTATTTCCCGTTCGATTTTCAGTAGTTGCTAGCTCATCTCGTATCTGAGAAAGATAAGTATCCTAAATTTGTCTCGAAATTAGTTTTCAATTTCTATGTCACTACTAGGGAAGGTTCCACTACGACTTGATCCATGGCTATGGAAAAATTTTCCACCGATTTAAGGGACTGCAATGTATTTCAATGAATGCCCGTTTCCAATCTCTAGTTTGTGTTTAACACAAGTTACAAAATATAAACTCTCCATTCGAAGAAAATAATGTATCGCCTTAGAATTCCTCCACGAAATTCTGTACCTAAATTTTAAGAAATATATTTTCAGACGTATACCCATTCGAATAATACGTATTTCCTTATTTTCAAACAGACCGTTTACCTCTAATTAATTATCTGAATGTCATTGGCTTCGACACGACACAGTTTCCTCGTCCGTCTTCCTGTCATTCGATGTGACCACGTTCTTAGTACACACGACTGTCCCTGAGCACTTGCAGGGTGAGCTTTGTGTACGTTGTGCCTGTAACCTTACTCATGCACACGACACACAAGTCCCCAAGTTCCGAGCTTTGGTAATAACTATGTAAGCAATTGTATTCAATTAGAATTAGAGTCTGGCTGGGCGGAAGAGAAGGCCTACTGGCCTTAGCTCTGTCAGATTAAATAAATAAATTATTATTATTATTATTATTATTATTATTATTATTATTATTATTATTTCTTACCAGTTTTTATTATTGTCACACTAGCATTACTTATCTAACTTTCATTATTTACTTTCATGTTGTTTTATGGTCTAGATATTAATGTAATAACTATGTAAGCAAATGTATTCAATTAGAATTAGAGTCTGGCTGGGCGGAAGAGAAGGCCTACTGGCCTTAGCTCTGCGTGATTAAATAAATAAATTATTATTATTATTATTATTATTATTATTATTATTATTATTTCTTACCAGTTTTTATTATTGTCACACTAGCATTACTTATCTAACTTTCATTATTTACTTTCATATTGTTTTATGGTCTAGATATTAATGTAATAACTATGTAAGCAATTGTATTCAATTAGAATTAGAGTCTGGCTGGGCGGAAGAGAAGGCCTACTTGCCTTAGCTCTGCCAGGTTAAATAAATAAATTATTATTATTATTATTATTATTATTATTATTATTATTATTATTATTATTTCTTACCAGTTTTTATTATTGTCACACTAGCATTACTTATCTAACTTTCATTATTTACTTTCATGTTGTTTTATGGTCTAGATATTAATGTAATAACTATGTAAGCAAATGTATTCAATTAGAATTAGAGTCTGGCTGGGCGGAAGAGAAGGCCTACTGGCCTTAGCTCTGCGTGATTAAATAAATAAATTATTATTACTATTATTATTATTATTATTATTATTATTATTATTATTATTATTATTATTATTTCTTACCAGTTTTTATTATTGTCACACTAGCATTACTTATCTAACTTTCATTATTTACTTTCATGTTGTTTCATAGTCTAGATATTAATGTAATAACTATGTAAGCAAATGTATTCAATTAGAATTAGAGTCTGGCTGGGCGGAAGAGAAGACCTACTGGCCTTAGCTCTGCCAGATTAAATAAATAAATTATTAATTATTATCATTATTATTATTATTATTATTATTATTATTATTATTATTATTATAACTATTTCTTACCAATATTTATTATTGTCACACTAACATTACTTATCCAACTTTCATTATTTACTTTCATGTTGTTTCATGGTCTATATATTAATGTAATAACTATGTAAGCAATTGTATTCAATTAGAATTAGAGTCTGGCAGGGCGGAAGAGAAGGCCTGCTGGCCTTAGCTCTGCCAGATTAAATAAATAAATAATAATAATAATAATTATTATTATTATTATTATTATTATTATTAGTATTATTATTATTAGTATTAGTATTACATTATTTGAATCAATCTTAAAATAATAGCTCTTAGCTCTACGTTGTTACCGTAATGTTGATTTCATCAGACCACGCGCGTGGGCCACTCTCTCCAGGGCATTATAATTCTTTGCTGCGTCACGTAGGAGTGGCTGCAGAACCACGACGGACTCTTTCCTCAAGAGGAAAAGTGGGAGCCGAAGGTGAAGCTGATTTCTGACTCCCCTTCCTTTGCAGAGTTTCACTTCTGTCCCGAGGGAATATCTTTTACTGTATTTAACCCTCTTTACGTTGCTAGCCTCCTCGCAACACGCCACAAGTTGGGCGAACAGGAGTCAAAAGCAGTGTTCAAGTGGGTGTGTGAATTCCTCAAGTTATGGCTGCCGTTTGCTGGAGCTTGCCTTCATATTGTATATTTTGTAATGTTGTGCTGTTAGGGACCTCTATTTTATATAGGATCTTCCTCATTTTACATCTGGAATATAGGGTTGCAGGGTTTTAAATTTAAAGAGGAACAATGAAGCTCTTTTGTTATACAGGGACATCATTTTTATTTTTACTTCAATTTTTATTGTACCTGAGTTTTTGAATGTACTTCACTCCCACTTCTTCTACTAATGAAGTTCAACCGTTCTCCACACAGACCCAAGACCGCATATACAGTCATAGTAGCCTTATGGTCATAGTAATCAGTACGTTCCAAAAATATGTTCGCGTTTTCCAGTGATGAAAGAGCTTTCAATATTGAATCATTTTCGCACAGGTACTGTCGTCCATTTGCCTACGTCGTATCCCGGTTTCCCCCCACCTGCTTTTTTTCGCCAGCTAGTGGCTGGGCTGTCGCCTTAGCTCTTTTGTGAGAACATTAATTTCTGTTAGGAATTGGACGTCCACGTAATATTATACAACTGTTTAAAATGACTTAAAAGGGCCTCGTTAAGTAATTAACTGTTACGTGATTTACTCCGTTTCTACGACCCTACGACATAACCACTTGGACGGACAGTAGATAGTATGTCTGAGTAATTTTATCTTTTCGGATCGGGCAGAAGTGAAGATTGAATTTACAGTACGTAAGGTACTCTTTTATAGAGTAGGTACAGAATTATTTCAACATGAGTTACTAGTACGAAGGACGAAACTGGTAATTGGGATTAGGTACAATAGTCTATAGTGCGATAATACGCAATTATAACTGAAGCCTGTATCGAAATGAACGGCCACCATTTTCAAAAATGTGTTTAAATATCCATATTTGATTATTTTTCAATTCAACTTCCTTCTCTATAGTGTACACTAATGTGCTGTAGACAGTATAATATACACAGCATAATGAATACGTCCGCATGGACAGCTCAGTTCGTGAGTAAAAACACTTATTGTTAATACTGTATTGTGTTTTTATTAAACAAAAACCTAATGAGAATTATCAGACTCAAAATCGCGATATTTCCTAGTTTACGTAAATGGACGAATTACTTTTCTTCCCTGCCATACCTATTAAAGTGATTTCTTTGTATTTTACGCCAGAATCATCGAACTCCAGCCGTGGAAAGGAGTAGCAAACGGTGTTTACGGTTCTCAACCGTTGATCCAAAGATATAGCCAGGTTAATATTAGAAATGTTAGTAAAAATAAAATTATGTCCCTGTATATAGTTCTATGTCATTTGTTACAAAGGTAGTCGATATATTTCTCCCATTTCAGATGTTTTATCAATAATGATTCCTATCTGAAATGGGAAAAACACATCAACTACCTTACTTAGATAAATGTAGTAACAGTAACATGAATTTCTCAGTGACACAGAAACGTCTAATAAACTTTTTCTCTTCCTTACAGGTGAGTATCTTCATCTCCAAATCAGTGGTGTAGCGTGTTACACGAGATTGGTGAGTGCGAAAGAATGTGTATATCCTTTCAAGACTGTTCATATGAACTACTGAAATAACCAGTTATAAGTGAGTTAGTGTTAGGGTGCCTTTCTGTTCCATCGATTAGTGTTCGTGTGTTTATTTGTCAGTATTATTAATGTAATTGGTTTCAATTGCTGTTACAGCAGACAGTTTTCACTTTTATGAAAATTCAAATCATCCTTCGGAATTCATTTTTAGTAACTTATCTCTCAATAGAATTAAATAACAGTTTTCTTACACAATACTCAGCTTCTCGGCTTTTTTGGTGATCATCTCGTATCCAAAGTCGGCGAAAGAAACTTTTACCTGTATTCTACTGGCACAATGAGTATACCTCATCATACAGACAAATGTCCGAATAAATGTCACTAGGAAGATATGGCAGTATAACAAAGCAGACATAAACGGTTGCAAGGTTACCTTATACAGACGTGGACAAATTATTAACAAAATTGACGATTTTTATGACAAATCTGTTTACAAAATTTGACTTTTCAATTTAGACTATAGTTGACAATTTTGCATATTTCTATCATTACAATAGATAGAAATATGAAAAAATGTCAACTGTGGTTTAAATCGAAGAATCGAATTTTGTAAAGATATATAATAAAAATCTTCATATTTTGCTAATAATTTGTAAATAGGCAAAAATCTCAACTGCTGTTTAAATTGAAGTGTCAAATTTTGTAAAAATATAAAACAAAAATTTTCAGTTTTGCTAATAATTTGGAAATATCCAAAATGTAAACTGTAGTCCAAATTGAAGAGTCAAATTTTGTAAAAATATAATAATAAAAATCTTCAGTTTTGCTAATAATTTGTAAATATGCAAAAATATCAAATGTAGTCCAAATTGAAGAGTCAAATTTTGTAAAAAAAAATATACAATACAAATCTTCAATTTTGATAATAATTTCGAAATACGCAAAAATGTCAATTGTAGTCTAAGCTGAAGAATCATATTTTGTAAGAATATGTAATAAAAATCTTCAATTTTGCTAATAATTTGTCCACGTCTGTTGATCAATATGACAAATTCTTAGACGAGGGCAAAAACATGGATCAAGTATGGGAAAATTTTAAACGAATATTAACCGAGGCCACCTACAAATACGTGTCGTACAAAATAGTTAAAAAGTAATTCAGACCCATTATTTTAAGGGCATTTTAATTATCATTTTAAATAGATTTTTAGGTCATCAACATCCACCCCCTAGCCACCATATAAGCAAGCAGATCTGTTGAATGGCAATGAACCGTCCTAGTACTAGCACAGTCTACTATATACAGTCGCGAAACTCAATATGTAGTAAAAATGAAAACATGGGTAGTTGCCCACCACTAGGATCGCTACTATCGCCTTCATCATCACAGATCTCTCTCCTAGCAGACGACAAAATATGTTACACTTTCGTTGTCGTGTTCTTTTGGAAAAATTAACACCTTCCTTCCATTATTGAAATATTAAATGCATAAAGTTAATTTATTATTTTAATGAAGTATATTAAATTCCACCATAAACTCGAAGATACCTGCAAGAAATAAGTTTATATTATTTTTGTTTGTGCAAAACGAACTGAAATTTACTATAATAGCTTCACTCATTCAAGATTATAGAGATAATTAACTATGAAATCAATAAATATTAATTTGCATTTCTCTTTACAACAATAATAATGGAAATATGAATTAATGGAGTAACTTACGTGTACCGGTATTTGTAGTGTAGGCTTACGTAGTTAACAAAGTGGGATGAGGTTAGGCAATAATAATCACACCAGAATTGGAAATAAAACGTGATCAATAAATTTTATTGTAACAGACTTTTTCTAAGTATCTAGTAAATCAACAAATAAAAATAACAACAAAATTAACAGCTATAATTAAAAACATATCCTTTGAAAAAAAAAGTAGGCCTAAGCAATAATAATCCCACCAGAATTGAAAATAAAACGTGATCAATAAATTTCATTAAAACAAACTTAATTTTTATACTATTGAATAACATAAAAAATAATAACAAAATTAATAGCTATAATTAAAAATATATCCTCTGAAAAAAGTAGACCTAACCTTTATTTCTCTGGAAATTTAGCAGCCTAAGTGACAGAACTTTAACCGGTATCTAATGTCCTTTCGGTTAGACTGAAACATTTCATTGTGAAATTTAAGGATATAATGTGTTCTAACAGTCACAAAGAACTTCAAATTTAAGAGTTTTTTTTCTGCACAGCATTCTTGTGGAAACCCAGGAATCTTTCGGAAATCGGAAAAAGGATAACTCTGGCCTCTTTCTCTTACTGTTGCTACAATTTATAGCACTACAAACGTCTCCTCCTTGTCCCATATTATTATTCCAATTATTATATTTTAGCCATTAACATATTTTTCATTACAACCAATAACGAACATTTCACAAGCATCAATGTGAAATACGCAACGAGCTAGCACTCGATAGAAATACGACACAGTCCAAAGTCGACCATGGACAGTCTATTGTTTCTAGTTGCTAACCGCTTGGAACGCTTTATCACGAGATTTGCAAAAAAACACCTCAAGCTTCGCGACTGTATATAGTAGACTGTGGTACTAGTCTCTGAACACAGAGTATCGCTAATTCCTGGGGATCTGTTTCTGCTCTGCAAATTTGGACAAATTTGACGCTTCACTAATGATGAAATGGCTGTACTTTTGGTATTAAGGGCGTATGTTGCCCCAATATTAGATCTTTGTATTATTGACGGCCCCCTCCGATTGTCGATGTTTATGCTCGTATTATAGGGCTTAAATTCCAATTGCAGATTCGCCACTAAGCGGATACCATCTACGTCCTCGCTGTAGCGTATTGCAAATATTTTCAATCAGTGTCACCGCTGATATTATTCGCTACTCAAGTATTTTGGTTAGAAATGATCACAAATATAAATCGGTTGTATTTGTTAGTCAATCCTCCATCTATGGTTGAATTGGTAGCATAGCCAACGGCCCGAGTTCGATACTTGGTAAGAGACAGGAGCCCTGTCTGATTTTTATAGGAAATTCATGTTTTGTCCGTTCTGTGTTTGTTTTTGCCGTAGGGTTGTGCGATGTTCACCAAACACACTTGCATACGTATATCCATACATAAATAATACATGCATATATAGGGTAAGGTTGCCTAATTCCGTGACATATTTAATAATGTCTATATTTATGCCAAAATTGTAATAAAAATTTTCAAATAACACTTAAATGACGTTATTTGGACCTCTAGCTACAGTTTTTACAACATTCAGGCCCGATTGTATAAACCATTTAATCTTAGATCAAAGGTTAAATTGATCCTTGTTTCAGCTGAACTTGGAATTTTGTGTTGTATAAAGTCTAATCTGAGATTAATTTGTCTCAAACTAAAGTCAACTTTGACTGAAAAAATTTCTCGGATTAAGTTAGATGATCCAAGTTCAGTTATTTCTTTTCTGTTTGAAATATACGAATGACAGATTGTGCAAATAAAATATCCATTATTATTGATATTAATAGATATGATAGGAACATGTATATATATTTCTTTCAATTTCTTGCCTTAATACACAAACATTCTTATATTTTATAAGGCTCTATCGTGTTCAGCAGTATCAAATAACATAACCTATAATTATATTATGTTTATAACAACCATTAATTATTAATGGATATGATAGGTACATTCATAAATTTTCAATTAACTGTATTACTAAACGAAAATTGTCGTTTTATAAAGCTTTATTATGTTTAGCAGTATCAAACACCATAACATGATAACAACTCGGAGAACAGTCAACCTTCTTCTTATTGTCCGCCATTATTTACATTGCACAAAAAAACAGTGTCTCCAACAGAGTGTACGGAAAGTCGCCAAAAAGTAGTTGTAAAGTCGCTAGATTTCTCATTATCAACAAAGAAAGATTAAATTTTGTCACTATGGGGTGCTAAAAAGGTCACTAAATCCCTATTTAAGCAATATAAAAGTTAAAAGAAATTGTTGTTGAAAAAGAGTTAAAGTCGCTAGATTTGCAACACTGAACATACCTGTCCGCGCATCACGTATTTCACCTGTTTATGCGATGTTGCCAAATCCTTTTCACGTGAACTTAGATTGCATTTGAACCAAGGTAATTTGATCGCAGAAAAGTTTTATGCAATAGAAGAAGTGTCTGAACTCGGTTCACTTTTCGATCTTCGATCAAAGTTGATCTTTGGTCAGGGAGTTTTATACAATTGGGCCTCAATGTCAAGAGTTTCACAAGCATGGTATATATAGTCCTGTCGCTCTAATTTCCGGCAGCCAATCGCGTTGCAGATTGGCTACATTTAAACGTGTGCGTCTTGTGATTCGCTGAGGAAGACGTTATTCATTTCTTAAGGCTTGGTAAATACTTAATATAATCGCCCGCCATTTTGGCTCTTCCGTTGGCGTTGGCAGAAAGCACATGAAGACGTTATTTTCCGCTTAATTATTGGCTGAATTACAGTGCGTTTGATTTATTATCATAGGAACTACGACATGATAATGTTTAACGGTGTGGCAAATAGATTCCTCGTCTGGTAGCTCGGCAACGAAAGAACAAAAATGGCGAACTATACTATCTACCTAGACTTTATAGAGCCTTCACTTCCTAAGACGTAAGCAAAGAGGAGGAGTCACGCCGGGAATAACAGCATCGCGACAATAATATATGATTCTTCATTTTTATTTAGTAGTATTTATTTATTTAACCTGGTAGAGATAAGGCCGTCAGGCCTTCTCTGCCCCTCTACCAGGAGATTCCAACTACAATATCAACAATAAAATTACAATTAGTATTATTGATATACAGTGGCTCCTAAATCCGTGACAGAGGTGCAAATTCCGTGATACTAAAATAATCCTCATTAACTACTCAGAAAACAAACGTGTATTTGGAAAAACACATTAAAGTCATGGTATATTGTTTAAGATGTATTAAGCAAAAAATTACAACATAGGAAAAGGGCCTAAGTAACAAATTTCATAGAAAATACTTGTGTAACTACAGGAATACATATTACATATTAATATATTATAAACAAAATAAACAGAAAGTTAAATTCAATACAAAACTAAATTTGAATAAATTTAACTATAATTTATAACACAATTATTTCTCATTATTTGTATTCCTAACAGCAGTAGTAATTAAGTGAAATATATGCCCTATTATTTTATTATAATTATAATTGACATTAATTTTCACAATTTAGCGTTGGCATCACTGGTCGAGTGAGCCAGGAAGGAGAAATATGAAAATAAATCCGAAAATGGGAAAGTTCCTGTAGCATTGTTATTGTCTCACAATGTTTAAATAATCATACACATTGATTCAGCTGACTATAATCTGACAGTAATATATCATTTTTATAATGCTATATTAATTCTTACCTCAAATATAAAATGTTCCTTCAGGAGCGGTCACAAGAGAAAGAAAAACTTACTGGTCAACCACCTTTCACTGAACACAAGCTTCTGCGGTCGACTGCTTCTATTCAAAAGGCGGGTAGTCAATAGAATTGAAAAGAAGACATCTCCTGGCATCTGTTAGGTATTTCAAAGTTAAAAGTCAGAGGCCACATCTCCATGGCAGTCAATTGGAATTTTATCACGGGATTAGGGGTATCACCAGGGTTGTAGTCCCAAACTTTACAGTGCCGGAGTTCTTTATGTTTTTTAACCTTTGGGAAAGGAGGAAGGTTTAGATGCAAAAAAAAAAAAAAAAGACAAAGAAAGAAATTCCATAAAGTAAGACTGTAAGGAGAATGCAAGGCAACACCAATCAAGATCTACTCCATTTAGCTTCTGAAGGTCAAGTAAACCGAAATGGTCACTGTAAGGGTGATCATTCTGCGCAATGTAATAAGCTGATCTAAATTTCGCTTTAGTTGCTTCACGGTGGTCTGCACTCGTTTATTCGCCAATATTTTCAATTAATTGCTTTTCAGACGTATCAATAATTTTTGTGCTGCATTAAGAGCACTGGATTTCTTGTGTTCAATGATTTTTTTTTTCCGTAGTGGCTTAAGCTGATCTGATCGATCAGTAGCAATTCACTGAATATGAGCGCCATTCATTAGATACAGAAAGACACTCTTCTTTTAATGCACCTAATGTAGTTACTTCATGACACACTTTACAGCCTAGCTTATACTGGGTGTTCAGTTCAAAATGTGTCTTGGCTCGCTGTATGCCGTCATGTGGCTAGCTGATGAGCCTAGAGAATTCAATCTTCCTACACTTCCGCAGCTCAGGTGTATAATCTAAGAGGCAGAGAAGTTGGCTAGCAAGTACGGCGTTCATTCTGAAGAGTACGTGCCGATACGTACGGTAACGCCGGTAGTGGCAGGAATGTGAACTGTTTGGAAATACGTACTGTCGGGATATGGGGAGAGGGTTAAGACGATTACTTACGTATTTGTTGACATTAACTTCGACGGTCAACATGGACACGGAGCATTTGATTTGTGTTGTGGAATATTACCGTACGCAACCGATGATAACAAATACCCTGCGTACGACTTGCCGGCGCAAAACACAGTTCGAAAGAGGTTATGGTAGCACACAGACCGTACAGACCGCCATCTGTTGCTACGACGTTCAAGTTATACCGTACACGTTCTCAAGTTCAGATTGAAGAACGCCTTAAATAATAGGCAACTTCTCTAACATTTAAACTGAAACTCGCTTCAAATCGGTGACCCAACAACAGTGACGTCATGACACACTTTGAAATGAACACCCAGTATTGCTTACAATCAATCCACGGATAAGCTTCTTTTTTTTCCTTGATCACATAGGCTATTTCTTCATTCCATACATTCAGCCACTCACTTTGTAGGCCGATTTTTTGGCTTTCACTATTTTGAACATTATAACGTTGAATATTTTTCGCAGTCATACTGGAACTGTATCTTCTGTAAGAGTATCTCTGGTTGAATTACTAGGTTCCTCAAATAGAAGCGATGGGCTTGATATATCAAGAATATCAGTAGAGGAAGCTTTTGTAACTCCACTAGTAACAGCAAAAGCACGAGAAAAGAATGAAGTTAATGTTTTTTGTTCCATATTTACTGAGGGGCAATAGATAAAAATAGAAGTTTCAAACAGTATTTTAGTCACGTTATAGGCAGTAAATTAACTGTTTAAAATTCACTACGTAAAATAACCGGGAAACAAACAACATATTTCGGTAAATAACATCATAGACAATCTACTATATCGTACAAAGACGCGAAAATTAACGAAATAAGATACGAAACGAAAGTGAATTAGGAATGTGATAATTTCGCGCAGGCGCACTAAAGTTTAGTTTGGTGGTTGTCCTGTTACCGATTCTTCCCCAATTTCTCACCACACATCCCGTCTAAGCTCCTTGTGGTCTCGCGACCCTCTACTTCCGAACTTGTTCCGATTTTCTAAAGGAAGCACAGAAAATATAATCACGAAATATTCTGACATTAACTAAGATATCGTTAGCTGGAAAGTATTGTGATGTCAAAACAGATTTTAAAATTCCAAATCACTGCCGGAGCTCCGCCCCACCTTCGAACACAGTGCCGGATTGTCGCTCCGCTCTACTTCCACTACATCCCTGGGTATCACGGAATTAGGCACCTTTACCCTACACGGTGGACCGTAAGTAATGTCATACATTTCAGGGGTTATTCCTTGAGGTATTTCAGACAAAAAAGTTTAATACAATTTTGCTCGTTTTTGCTTCCTTTTCGAGATAAAACTTGTTTTATGTAAAACATTTCATAGAACTGTTTTGGAAAATCATTGATTTAATTCTCGATATAATCAGTCAGTTTAGGAGAGCAGTGTATTATAATAAATGATTGAATGAATTTTAGTTTTGTCTTCTAATTGTGCTGCTTAGCTTCGTCACTGAACTAATAATGAAAAAAGAATGCTTTATGCGAAGTATTAGAAATGGTGAAGCGCGGCGTTGGCAACACTGGTCAGTGTGTTGGTGGCAATGCATGATAGTCCACTCTTGCTTCAAGGCAGACATTGATATTGTCGCAGACTAAGCTTTCCAGAGTGGATAGCGGGGTGGTCCTCAGGCGCCTGTCCCCTCTTCTCTCTGCTAGTGGTTTCACCTCAGACTGTGGTCGAGCCACTGCATGATGTGGCAACGTGGCAAAAAATATAAAGTAGCATCCGCATCAGTGACGCTCACATTCAACTTTTGGTGGTTTTCATTGTTTGAACATTTGAGTAGTCGAAAAGTTACCAAGTGCACCCCACGGGCTGACATTCCAGTTCGGTCTGAAATTAACCCCTGTAGGCATGTTGCTTCTCCTGTTGCTTTTATCCACCCCCTCCCTCCATCGCCACGCGTTTTCATATCCAACAGTTTCTGCAGATAAGAGGCCAGAGTAGCGGTTTTTAATTCTCCTCAAAACTATTCTCTAATTTCACCGGACATGAAACGTTGCTGATTTTTTTCCAAACCAAATGGTATCATTTTGGTTTACCGGTATAGCTCAGTGATAGCTTGTGGCATCATGTTGTCCCGATGCACAAAATATTTTCTTCGCATTGGACACATTTGGCAAGTCTTGCAAAAGCAAACAATAATTTTATTCCCACAAAATTTGAAGTTTTTCTATATCAAAATAAACTAAGAAAGTCGACAGGTGCTTAGGTTTACTATGCTGCATATACACCGTGTATCAAACAGTTATTTATGTTTCAAGACAGTTTTGTAGAACTTAACATGTGAGCATGTTGAGTTCCTATAACGGTCGTGTAATGTACAACGTTTTATGGTATTTGGAATCGTATATCTTAAGAGAGAATAAATTAATAATTGTATTTTGCATGTTGTTGGAACAGAAATTTTGAGAATTTGCAGATATAATAACAATTGAGAAACATCTAAATCGGTTACTATGGTAGGAAAATAAAACAAAATTGTTTACTACAAATTGTTTTGTCTGAACAGAAATTATTGAGAATTTATAGATAAAATAACAATTGAGAAACATCTTAATCAGACCAGTTGTAGTAGACACTTTTGTTTTATTTTCCTACCATAGTAACCGATTAAGACGTTTCTCAATTGTTATTTTATCTACAAATTCTCAATAATTTATGTTCAGACAAAACCATTTGTAGTAAACACTTTCGTTTTGTTTTCCTACCATAGTAACCGATTAAGACGTTTCTCAATTGTTATTTTATCTACAAATTCTCAATAATTTCTGTTCAGACAAAAACATTTGTAGTAAACACTTTTGTTTTGTTTTCCTACCATAGAAACCGATTAAGACGTTTCTCAATTGTTATTTTATCTACAAATTCTCAATAATTTCTGTTCAGACAAAACAATTTGTAGTAAACACTTTTGTTTTGTTTTCCTACCATAATAACCGATTAAGACGTTTCTCAATTGTTATTTTATCTACAAATTCTCAATAATTTCTGTTCAGACAAAACCATTTGTAGTAAACACTTTCGTTTTATTTTCCTACCATAGTAACCGATTAAGACGTTTCTCAATTGTTATTTTATCTACAAATTCTCAATAATTTCTGTTCAGACAAAACAATTTGTAGTAAACACTTTTGTTTTGTTTTCTTACCATAGTAACCGATTAACACGTTTCTCAATTGTTATTTTATCCACAAATTCTCAATAATATCTGTTCAGACAAAACCATTTGTAGTAAACACTTTTGTTTTGTTTTCCTACCATAGTAACCGATTAACACGTTTCTCAATTGTTATTTTATCTACAAATTCTCAATAATTTCTGTTCAGACAAAACAATTTGTAGTAAACACTTTTGTTTTGTTTTCTTACCATAGTAACCGATTAACACGTTTCTCAATTGTTATTTTATCCACAAATTCTCAATAATATCTGTTCAGACAAAACCATTTGTAGTAAACACTTTCGTTTTATTTTCCTACCATAGTAACCGATTAAGACGTTTCTCAATTGTTATTTTATCTACAAATTCTCAATAAATTCTGTTCAGACAAAAACATTTGTAGTAAACACTTTCGTTTTGTTTTCCTACCATAGTAACCGATTAAGACGTTTCTCAATTGTTATTTTATCTACAAATTCTCAATAATTTCTGTTCAGACAAAACCATTTGTAGTAAACACTTTTGTTTTATTTTCCTACCATAAAGGACTTCACGATTTTATAAGCTTATAGAAAATTATCCACATATGTTATAGAATTGGTTGTGGTATCATTTTAAAGTAAAATACATCAAGTTTCAAGCAGTTATTTTTGCTAAATGTGACTTCCGTTTGTAATATGGGAGACATCCAACTAAAGTCAATCTCTTGCCATACACGAGCCAGTAGATCAGGAGTCATTATTGCAACTCCATCAGTAATTAGAGTTCTCAGCCCAACAAAATCGGCAGGTAAACGAGAATATTTGACGAACCCCAAAGGAAAAATTGAGGGGAACCAGATTTGGTGAGCGAGATGGCCATGCAGTCGGCCCTACACGACCAATCCAGGGACCTGGAAAACGTCGAAAAGACGTCGATCAAGTAGCCCACGAACATCGTGATGATAGTAAGGTGGTGCCCATAGTGCTGGAAGTGAATGCGTATATCTTGATAATCTTCGTTAATCAGCGGAATGAGGAATATTTCGAGATTGCATTAGGTTACTTGAAAAAACGATCGGTCCAATTTGCATGCTGGTTCAATTTCAGGTACTCTCTCCTATTCAGAACCTAAAACTGAGATTTAGTAACACTGTCAATTTATTAGGGATGTTTAATTCACTAAATTATGTAAATATGTTAATGAATGGAACATGATTACCATTCTAAATTATACAAAACATTTTGGGGGTCCGCTAAAACGAAATATGAGATTCAAGGGATCCGGGAACACTCAAAGTTTGGAAATCTCTGATTTAAACAAAATATACAAACGACAATATCTGCTATAGGTAAACATACATAGCTTTTAAAATCATTCAGATGCGTGGCATTCTCCCAGATTAATTACAGGAGGGGTGTTGTGGATTTTACATAGTTCAAATTTTCATCCCTCAGATCATACCGACTTTGTGGAAGAGAAAAAGGGGGGGGGGACATAATAAAAATCGAGGCACACAGCACTGTGTGAATTAACAGGATACATAATCCCATTTGATCCCACTCTTTTAAAAGGTATTAAAAATAAAAATATTTAATGTACTTTGCATGTTGCGGTTGGCTGAGATTTTTGGAGGGTGTTGGGTGGATTGGACCGAAGCGATTTTGGTGCAGTGTGTATGTGAGGTTTTAGCCATCTATTTATAATAAACATTGAAGGGTTACTCTAGCCATTAATTCCCATTACGACCACAGAGTGTCGCTTCTGTTTGTGGGCTATATAAAGGCTTTATCGAGGATCGTTCATTATAGACTCTGTATATGAATGGTGTGGTAAATGTGCGGTCCTGGTGGAGAATATTATTTTTAAAATTTTGTTTTTATATTTAATATGTGAAATGTTAATAAAATTTTGTATAAACGTGGTGGATTCAAGGAAATTATATAGGCCTACTTCGGGTTCCGAATCGTGTAGGGTTTATTGTCAGGGCCGCAAGGGTTTCATCTATCGTTAGGTTTTTGTCGATAATTCATAAGCTCGTGGTCTACCGAGACTGCCCTCTGTTACGCGGAGAGTTATTAACATTTCATCGGGGATAAATCGGAATTGTGGAAACATGAATTAGCATAACGTTTCTGAATAAAGTTTCAGTCAGTTATTACCGGTTCTCTATGGATTTGTTAATTGCAGCTATTGGAGTGTCACTTTGTAGCTAAAAAATGTCTTTTGTTGTCATGGTGATAACTGAAGCCAGAAATATATTGAAATACGTTCACTGAATCATACGCTATAAATACAGGGCGTCCGGGAAAACCCCAGTAAAAAGTAAGTAATCATATGTCAGCAACTATTGCATTTATTTTATTGGCATTTACACGTTTAGAAAGAAATATTAAAGAAGTTTCGTTTACATTCTAGTACATCTCGACATTAATGGAATTTGTGCCGTGGACTACATCCACACGAAACGAGATTATCTCATATATCAGTGTTATCGCTTCCACGATTCGAGGACGTAAATCTGCCAGATCTACCACAGAAGTATGATACGTTCGATCAGTTATAAATCCTCACTGTAAGATGTATAATGGGTATATGTCTGGGGACCTTGGTGGTCATGGTGTAGGTCCGCCTCGGCCGAGCCAGGAGTCAGGAAACCTTTCGTTAAGAAAGGTGCGAAACATGCTATAGTCTACTTGCTTTTCCGCGTTGGTAAGCAAGAGTAGGCCTACCAGTCTCGAAATTTCTTGCCCCAATGTAAGATGCTATCGCTTTCGGGGGAATTTTGCCTGTCAGTCTGAAAACGACTTTGTATTCAGCCAGCCAGCCACTGGGCCTTCTCCTGTACGGTCCACACCTCCAGATGAATACTAGTAAATTGCAATGAAAGCAAAATTAAGTAGCAATGAAAGCAATATTAAATTAAAATTAAATCAAGATTATTTTGCAATGAAAGTAAGATTAAATTAAGATGAAAGCAAAACTAAGTTGCAATTAAGGCAAGATTAACTTGTAATGGAAGCAAGATTAAATTGCAGTGAAAGCAAGATTAAATTAAAATGAAAGAAATATTAAATTAAAGTGAAAGAAAGATTAAATTGCAATGGAAGTAAGACTAAGTTGTGATGGAACTAAGATTAAGTTGCAATGGAACCAAGTTTAAATTAAAATGAAAGCAAAGTTAAATTGCAATGATAGTAAAATTAAATTGCGATGGAATTAAAATAAAATTACAATGAAAGCATGACGAAATTGAAATGAAAAAATGTTTAAATTACAATAAAATCAGAATTTAAATGCAATAAAAGCATGATTAAATTGCAATGGAAACATAATTAAATTGCAATGAAAGCATGATTAAATTGCAATAAAAGCAAAATTAAATTAAAATAAAGCAAGATTAAATTGCAACAAAAGCAAAATTAAAATGAAAGCAGGATTAAATTGTAATGAAAACATGATTAAACTGCAATGAAAGAAAAGTTAAATTAAAATGAAAGCAAGATTAAATTAAAATGAAAGCAAGATTAAATTGCAATGAAAACATGATTAAATTGGAATGAAAACATGATTAAATTTCGATGAAAGCAAAATTAAATTAAAATGAAAACAAGATTAAATTGAAAAAAAATGATTAAATTGCAATGAAAGTAAGATTATATTGCAATGAAAAAAATGATTAAATTGCAATGCAACGTGATTAAATTTCATTTACAATTCATTTTATATATCAATATGCCTGGTAAATTATTAATAAGTATTTAATGAATTTCAATCTTAAGGCATATAAACTTGCAAATGTTTATTTGCTACTTAATAACAATATATGAACGTTTTCGCCGTTTAGGGCATCTTCAGATATAACAAAACATATTTAAAACATATAATCTGGACCTATAATAGTAAATTATGCAAACAACAAGGAAATTGAGAACAATATATGTGATACATAGAATTCATGAGCTTTATGTAAATATAACATATTACAGGATGAATATTGAGGCAATCTTGAAAATAAGATTAAATTGCAATGGAAACATGATTAAATTGCAATGGAAGAAGCAACATTAAATTTCATTGAAAGCAAAGTTAAATTGCAATGAAAACATGATTAAATTGTAATAAAATCAAAATTAAACTGCAGTAGAAACATGCTTAAATCGCAATGAAAACGTGACTAAATTGCAATGAAAACATGTTTAAATTGCAATAAACGGAAAATTAAATTAAAATGAAAACATGATTATTTTATTTTATTTTATTTTTGTGTTAAAATTAATTAATTGTTTTTGTATATATTGTTGATTAAAAGTAGATAGGACAATAGTCGTCTTTAAATCATATTCAAAATTAGTCCCCAAACCAGACATAAACATTGTTAAACCAAATTGCATTGTTAATGCTAGAATCAGCAGTAGCTAATATTCACTGAAAACACGATTAATCTGCAATGAAAGCAAAATTAAATTTCAATGAGAGCAAGATTGAATTCCAATGAAAACATCATTAAATTCCAATGAAAGCAGGGTTAAGTCCTCAGAAAGATTCTCAAAACCTACATGTTGATGTAAGATATTCAGTGTACATTATCATTATTTTCTTCTGATTCTTTCATTACTAATGATTATTTTTATCATTATCATTATTATATTTGTACAAAATCATCAAGCTTATGCTGTTACAGGCCATTAGTAGGAGAATAATAAAATTTTGAGGCCACATAATATTTCAATTACGAAATATTTATTTCTCCAATACGTTTTATTATAATTAATAAGCAAACGTAAGATATAAAGGTAACATGTTAAATTTATGTGTATATCTATGTATGTCACATTTCCATTATGTAGTTATTAGAGTGTATTAGGTTTTGTTTTGTGTCACAAATTGTAAACATCTCTGTGTATTGCATCTGCTTTGTAATAATACAGGGTTTTGTCTATACATCAAACTTTTGGTTCAATTAATGAAATTGGTTTTAGAAACTAGACCTTGCGCTCTGTTTTCAGCTAGTTCATTAATAGTTACTATAATGAATAGTTAGTTTAAAACAATTCACTGTAAGAAAAAGTGCTAATGAATGTCGTGTTTATGGGTGTGTGGAATAATTTACATTTGTGCCAAGTCACACGTACGTAACGAGGTTTTACGGCGTCAGAGTGCAGCAGAAGCGTGAAATGTATCTTAACCGCTGTCAAAAAGCTTCGGGATTTCGCACCCGGCCAGTGACGTGTGCAGGGAGCGATTTAAAATATGTTTGTGGCATGAACCTCTCGTTTATTAATTCCGGCATTGAATACGAGACTCGTTTATTCAGTCTCCAATTGAAACAGTCGCTTTTGAAATCCCGATGTGTAAAGTTTCTGTACTCCACTTGTTTTTCGGTGGGAAGCTTTGCAAATGGTGAGCAATTGTATATATTTGAGCAGGTTGACATTTTAGCTGCAATCAAAGCCAGACCATAATTAAAACCTCTTTTTGCTTCATTGTAGAGTGGATAGTTTCTCTTTGTACGATTACAAACTAGAAGTTGGATACTGCTAATTTCCAGAGTCACACTGTGTGTGGTATTGGAGAGTGAGGGAGGGTTGCAAAGGGTGTCAGAACAGGAGTGGGGTGAAATTAACACATTTCACAATTTGAAGCGGTTTGCTCAAGTTTTGCTTTATTTATTAATATTCATCATGCAATATTAATCACAGGGACGGGTTTGGAAAGAGACGAAGCATTTTTAATCTCATTTAGTGCATGACGACGTCTTATTATTTTATTAATTTTTATTATGTTTAATTGTGGGGATAGGATTACTTACTTACTGGCTTTTAAGGAACCCGGAGGTTCATTGCCGCCCTCACATAAGCCCATCATCGGTTCCTATCCTGGACAAGATTAATCCACTCTACAATCATATCCCATCTCCCTCAAATCCATTTTAACATTATCCTCCCATCTACGTCTCGGTCTCCCCAAAGGTCTTTTTCCCTCCGGCCTCCCAACTAACACAATATATGCATTTCTGAATCAGCGTATACGTGCTACATGCCCTGCCCGTCTCAAACGTCTGGATTTAATGTTCCTAATTATGTCAGGTGAAGAATACAATGCGTGCAGTTCTGCGTTGTGTAACTTTTTCCATTCTTCTGTAACTTAATCACTCGTAGCCCTAAATATTTTCCTAAGAACCTTATTCTTAAACACCCTGTGAGAGTCCAAGTTTCACAACCATACAGAACAACAGATAATATAACTGTTTTATAAATTCTAACTATCAGATTTTTTGACAGCGGACTAGATGACAAAAGCTTCTCAACCGAATAATAACAGGCATTTCCCATATTTATTCTGTGTTTAATTTCCTCCCGAGTGTCATTTATATTTGTTACTGTTGCTCCAAGATGTTTGAATTTTTCCACCTCTCCAAAGGATAAATTTCCAATTTTTGTATTTCCATTTCGTACTATGTTCTGGTCACGAGACATAATCATATACCTGGACTTTCCTAATGACATACTCTACAGCAAAGTTAAAAAGTAAAGGTGATAGTGCATCTCCCTGCTTTATTCCGCAGTGAATTGGAAAACATCCAACAGAAGTGACCTATACGTACATGATTTTTTTAAAAACCTCTAAAATTTTCTTAAAAAATCAGACATTTTATTTTTTTAATAAACTATTACAGCAAACTGAAAGTAATTACACATCATCACAGTGATATCTGAAATATATGGTAAAAATTTAATGCAGATATACCTAGTAGTTTTTGAGAAAACGGGTCATTTATGTTGAAAAATGTAGTTTCAAGTAAATCACGTTTAAATAAAAAATTTCCATAAAAACGGACCTATTAGAGAAAAAATGTTTTAAAGCCTTCTTGGTTGGTAGTCCTCATCTTATTCTATATCCTGCTCACCTAATACTGCCCTCCCTCTCTTGGATCTTGCGTCTTTGGTTGTGTTTGTTACTGCTATCTCATCTTTAACTGTCTTTATTAAACTATGGTATTCACTTAACTTTAACCCTTGCTTTCTCCGTTTTTAATAAATGGCGCTTGGCCCACTATGGCTCGGAACCCTTCAATTTTACTATCAAACAAGCCAAAGCACAGCCTTCTAAGACAATTAGTTCCTGAGATAGTAATTTTTTTTTCTGAAAAGTGGTAATTTTTCTCTAAAATATAAATACGCTGATTTTTTAAAATATATTTAAGATAGTAAATATTCGAATATTTTCATAAACCCCAACACCAAATTAAACAGAATGAACCGTACTTTCATAAAGTATAACGAAATTATTATTATTTTTTTTATTTTGGGTCTTGACAATTCCCCATAACGAGTAGTTGTTAAATTTAAATGCGGGGAATATAAGGATAGAAAAGAATAAAAATATCAAAATTTTGTATCGAATCCCAAACAACTTTACAATCCCAACCATGCTCACAACAACAATCACGAACAACATAAACATATCACGCAATTTTACGGATTCGGTCAATTTTCTTCTAGATGAATCACCATTTCAACACCTCTTTATGTAAACCTTTCTGCTGTATGTATTTTTCTGACATGTTTATACCATTTCAATTGCTTACACCTGATGTAATTCAGCACAGAATTCTTCACTCTCACATATCTCTTTTATAACTGTATTTATAATCTCTTTATTTAAGGCTTGTATTATTTTGAACATTTTAGAGTTGCTAAAGTTTTATTAATTCACTGAAAATGCTAATTTATGGTAAATGCTCATTCTGATATCATTTAGCGATTTCGTTGCAATTTTACGGTGTCTGGAAGTGCGTAATCGGCTTAAAGCTTTAGCAGCCAAGTTTATGACCGTGAAATCCATCTTTCTGGGGTTAATTAAAACTTATCTGTATGGTTATTAACTTTAGAATTGAATGGTGTTTTGTGCCTGTATAATTTTTTTATTATTTAAAATCTGCCGCCTTCGTCATCATCATCAAAACCACCACTCGCATCATCTTGATATGTATTGGCCCTTCACTTGCCCCAATTTTTGCGGTACTGGGTTGTCTCCCTTAATGACAATTTACTAACGTATTGCTCGCCTCGTTGATCATGTTTACTTACTACACCTTTCGATAGTATAAATTTACTAAAATTACATTATCCTGTCTTAATTTTGCGATGGAATTTGACACAGTGATTAGAGTTCTAAACATATTAGAGATATTTATTTGTCTACTGGCTAGTACATGATATTTACTATCACTGACTGAGGGAAAAACAAGAAAGTGGTGAACAAAACTACGGATTAAGTAATTAAAGACATTCGGGCTCTGGCTTCCCAGTAGCGGTCGACTTCCTTGGAGGATTTTAGAGCAGGGCATTTTGCAAGATGTTGTCTATCCATGTCTTCCTGTTGATGGCACAAAATGCAGGATGGTGATGGAAGGATGCCAAGACGATTGAGGTGTTTACTCGGGATGTCATGTTCAGTGTTAAGACGAAAGCTTGCAACTGCCAGTCTTCTGAGTTCAGGAGGCATATCCTTCAGTAATTTCCTACGTTGTTGCGAAATGTTTATGTCCAGTTCTTGTTGGTGATTATTTTTTGTAGTTGCTTGATATATTGTTTTACTGAGTTAAATGACAAAGGTTTCCGTGGGTTTATTTTGAGATTGGCACCCTTCTTAGCGACATAGTGCGACATAGACCCACCTCCATGTGGTGCTCCCTGGACAACGCTTTGCGGCAAAATGGTCTATAATAAGGCAAAGAAAATGAGAAAGCCAACAAATTGTCCTTTTAAGGATTACTCTGAACAACTTAAGATGCTTCAGTGGAATGCAGGAGCATTATCTCAGGCCAAGAAAACGGAAACACTTTTTTTTTTCTCTGTCCATTCAATTAAGAAGAGAGGAAAAAACTTTTTTTCTTTTCGACTTTCGAATGTGTATATGCCCCTTGGAGAAGCTGATAAACAATACCTAGGTTTAAATTTAATGATTTATATTGTGACTTTTATTTTCCTTAATCACCACGAACACGATAACAATGTGACTTTTATTCGTAATAATTCACCCTACAACAATAGGTATTCCACTCAACACAGCAACACAATAGTCGTTATTGCACTCCACACGACGACAATGGCAATACACGACGTGTATTATTGAGAAGAACAACAATGTACTCCTAATTTAAGTTAATGTTCACAAAGCACTATGTGCAGAACTAAACTGTCAGTTCTCAGTCCACAGTTCGCTTGCCTTGGCTAGTTCTTCTAGCTCACTGTTCAAGTTCACTGCACGTCGAACTCAGGTCTTCTGCATGCGTCGCCCCCGCCCGGACACTGCCACAATTACGGATTCACTCAAGTTCACTGCACGTCGAACTCAGATCCTCCTTGCTCGCTGCTGTCCGAGACAAGACTTGAAGCCTGACTGAAGACTGACTGACTGACTCACTGACTGACCGACCGACCGACCGACCGACCGTTCTGTCGGCACTCATGGCGTTATTTATTTATCACGAACATCTAGAATGTTCTGCGTCGCAAATCTTCTGGACCTCCACAACAATCCGCTTCCAGATGCTTCCTTACTTCCGTTTCCCCGCGCCTTCCTTCTCGCCAGATGCGCGCGCAACCCCCTGTCGCGATCAACGTTCCAGACGGGTGCCACAATATTATTGTGAATGCTAGTTAGTTTGCGGTTCCAGTCATTATAATATGTATGTTCCTTAAGCCTGTTTTTAATGTCGGAATTGCAGCTCGGGCATATATTATAAAATAGTTGACCTTTGAAAATTTAACGACATAAACATATATAAATAAAAGTAAACAAATACATAAGTAAATAAATAATTAAATAAATAAATACTAAATAAATACATACATAAATTGGTAATAAATAAATGAATTAATTAAAAATAAATATACAGGGACATCATTTTATTTTTACCAACATTTTTAATATTAACCTGGCTATACCTTTGGATCAACGCCGTTGTCTACCCCCTTCCACGACTGGAGTTCGACGATACTGGCGTAATATACAAACAAATCACTTTACTAGGTATAGGAGGGAAGAAAAGTAGTTCGTCCATTTACGTAAACTAGGAAATATCGCGCATTTGAGTTTGATCATTTTCATTAGGTTTTTGTTTAATCAAAATACAGTATAGTATTAACAATGAGTGTTTTTACTCACGAACTGAGCTGTCCATGTGGACGTATTCATTATGCAGTGCATATTATACTGTCTACAGCACATTAGCGTACAATATAGAGAATGAAGTTAAATTGAAAAATAATCATAATATGGATATTTAAACACATTTTTGAAAATGGTGGCCGTTCATTTCGATACACGCTTCAGTTGTAATGTGCATGTTATCGCACTCTAGACTATTATACCTAATCCCAATTACCAGTTTCGTCCTTCGTAACTAGTAACTAATGTTGAAATAATTCTGTACCTAATCCATAAAAGAGTACCTTACGTACTGTAAATTCAATCTTCACTTCTGCCCGATCTGAAAAGATAAAATTACTCAGACATGCTATCTACTGTCCGCCCAAGTGTCGTAGGGTCGTAGAAAGGGAGGAAATCGCGTGACAGTTAAGTACTTAACGAGGCCCTTTTATTTAAGTAATTTTAAACAAGTTGTATAATATTACGTAGACGTCCAATTCCTAACAGAAATTAATGTTCTCACAAAAGAGCTAAGACGACAGCCCAGCCACTAGCTGGCGAATACAAGCAGGTGGGGAAAACCGGGATACGACGTAGGCAAATGGACGACAGTACCTGTGCGAAAATGATTCAATATTGAAAGCTCTTTCGTCACTGGAAACGCGAACATATTTTTGGAACGTACTGTTTACTATGAGCGTAAGGCTACTATGACTGTATATGCGGTCTTGGATCTGTGTGCAGAACGGTTGAAGTTCATTAGTAGAAGAGGTGGGAGTGAAGTACATTCAAAAACTCAGGTACAATAAAAATTGAAGTAAAAATAAAATTATGTCCCTGTATATCGTTTCAATGTTATCAGCTGTATGTATTCAAGTGGTGAGGATGAAAAGGAATGGGAGCATATCTACCGATACTTCCGCGAGGCACACCGTGTACTGGACACACCTGTTAGATCACTTATTATTAATAGGTGGCGCAAGCTGTCGGATGGGCCGAATTGCGTTGATGGCGTGATTAATTAATTGGCGGTGCAGCATCCTGAAGGCGCAGCCCTGCTAAGAAGCTTTATCCGACCAGCAGAGCATGGGTGCAAGGCGCCGTGCCTCGGGATTTGAAGCGCGGGCCTCCTCGTTGGAAGGTAAATATGGGAGGCTCAGTTGTTCCGCAGTTTGCCTGTACATGTGGCACGGCGCCCGACCAAAATAAGCGACAAGGGATGGGAACAGGGGTTGGGGGTTGATAAATAGTTGCTGTAATTAATCTTGCACGGTTGCACCCCGCCTCCCCTCGAACCCGGCATATGGCAGGTCAACCTCACCCCTTCCATTAATTACCCAGACATTGACCTACCCCTTGATATAACTTGCCTGGCACCGTATAACTCTAGGCTTGAAGCCAAGTCTGTACACTAATCAGGGGTATACAGCTCATGATTAATGACCTTTGTATGACCCCAAGGGTTGTCTCGCCAGAGTGTTTAGAATTCTACAGACAGTCGTTTGAATATGAACTTTCTGTCGTGTTCATTTGATGTATTTTTAACGCGTGATTGCATTGATATTATTTGTGCTCTCGAGGTCGTCATAGATCCAACGCAGTAATCGAATATTCGACTGTGGTGTTATTTCAACCCGGAGAGGGGAAGCAGAGCGCTGTTATTGTTAGGGACCAGATTTTTATATAATATCAAGGTGTGAAATATGTACATACATATTTATGTAAAAAAATAAGCTGAATATGTACCAAAATATGTAAAATCATGAAAATATTTAATATCAATATGTGGCAGGTATAGGATAGGTAAGACTCTCCAGTTGTGATTTCATAGAGCACCCGACTTTTTTACCGCACACTTGACACATTACTATTTTTCCATCTGTAGTGAAAGTTTGAAATTAAATCACTGCTGAGGTGCTGAGGCGAATGCCACCTCGAACCTGGCGACGCTTTTTTTGTGTGAAGAGAATTATGGGGGACATACCTACTATCCTTCAGACACTTAGGACACAAGTTAGTGTAAAGTGGATGTATGTCTGAATTATGGATTACATAAATAATGTGTAAATTTGAGGTATTTATAGGGGATAACTTTGTGCCCACCCTGTAGATACTATAACAACCCCTAACCATGCGGCTCATGTCAGACTTGACACAGGTTTTCCATGGAAGGATTAGGGAGAGGGTGGGTAAGGTTGCAAATTGCATGGGAACGGCTTGTTAAGACGTGTGCAGAACAATTATAGTTCGAGACAAATCATGTTGTCCTCGTCCCACTCCACTGCATGAAGACAACGCTACTTTCTGAGTGATTTTTACAATACAAGGTAGTTGTATGAGAAAGGTTGTCTTTTGTTCACTCATATTTACAGTGGGCGGTATGGGGTTAGTGCCTCTGTTACTTCCTAGAACTAAAGACGTTATGTTTCGTCCCAAAATATATCTTCCCTTAGGTAGGTAAAAAGGGTTTTTAAGTCTGTGTATTTCAAATTGTAAACTTCCCCAGCAGATTTTTTTTTTTTTGAGAAGTAAAAATGAATAAACTCCCTAAATATGTAGATTTATGTAATACCAAGCCATAATATGTAATGTAATAGTAGTAGTAGGTTTATTTTGCCTGACAGAGTTAAGGCCATGAGGCCTTCTCTTCCACTCAACCAGGTTTCAATAATACAAATACATGAGATACAAAATTTGATTGCAAAACAACACAAAAGAAAATGCCTTAGAAATTACATAAAATATAGTAGGAAATTACAATAGACAAGATCAGTTACATAATATAAAATTACAAATAGTCAAGATCAGTTACATAATATATAAAATAAAGTAGAAAATTACACATAATCAAAATCAGTTACATAACATAAGGGGAATACACACACACACACACAATTTATAAGACCTAAAATGCCCGAGACAAATTGGTCGATTAATTTACTTGACATATATTATTCAGTTAATATACTAATTGGAGAATACATATGGGTGACAAGACATAAAATGTTGGTTAGCAAAGTCCTATTAAATGGCATACAAACACAAATGTTTAAGTAATATATGAAGAGAAAAAAAAAGAAGAAAAAGAAGAGAGAGGAGAAAAAAAAATAACTTGGTCATTTAAGACTATTTAGAAACTTCCGCAAGAGTCTAGTTCTGTTCATTAAAGACAGTTCTAAGTAGAGTGTACTTAAAAGATTTTAGACTCCGACTGCTCCTGATTTCCTGTGACAAGGAATTCCTGGAACGGGCTGTGTGTATTGTGAAGGAAGCAGAGTGGGGTAAATATGTAAAAATATGTAGTATCAGATTTTAATATATTAATGGTAATTACAAGATTCGCAAAGATTTGTTATTTATATACGGTTAGGTTGAAAGGAATATAATATGTAATTACATAAAAATCCGGTCCCTAGTTATTATGCTCTCTTCCACTAATTGCTGAAGCGATAAGAAGCAAGTGACTACATCCCTTAAAGAAATACAGTCACTCTGCTAACATTAGACAGTCATCCATCATTATTATGAAAGAGTAATAGATTTCGATAGCCACGTGTGTGGCTGAAGTGCTAGCAGCCATCCAGGCGGCTGGGTTCCATCCCCGGCCTGATTGTGGTGGACAAAGTGGACGTTCCAAAGCATTTTTCTCGTGATACTACTGTTTCTTTTTATTCCACAAACACTCTCAACCTCCTGCTCACTTCATCTATCATCTGCAATAGCAAAAATAGGTTGGTGTGAATTCCTGGGTGTAGTACGGCTTTCCGATTGCTCTACGTAAAACGCATGCGTGTAAACACTGTTCACACGATGATTTTTTAGCTAATCCAAGGTGGGACTTTGTGTCTGAAACAGCAACCAATATACGTGTCAAAGGATGTACATTCAGCATGACAGTTTTTATTTCCAAAGATCCAATAGATTTTGAGGAAAAAATGTTAATATGTAACACAATTATACTGTAGCCATACCGGGCAAACTGAAAACTCCAAAGAAATAGTAATATGCGTTACAAGAGCGGTATGTTGAAGTTTTCATGTTCGAGGAAAAGTTTGAAAAAGCGAAACGTAGTTGAGCTTTTTTAATTTCCGAGAATTGGAAGAAAACATACCGCTTGTGTATCGTACATTATTTTGTGCGAAGATCGTTTATTACATACCTGAAAGAGGAATATCTAATTAGTTGCAATGAAATCTCCATCTTGGTTTCTGTTCAATTACGGCAAATTTGCAAAACAAAAATATCTACCTTCAACATTGTTGCTTTAAAATGTTTTCTGTGTTTACTATACTCCAGCAGGCCGTGATATACGTGTCTTTCCCCCCCCCCCCCAGTCTATGATGAGTCTGGAATCTTGTTGATTTTTTCACGGCTTCCTTAATGTTACTTGCATCACGAATGCAGTAACTTTAGTGGAGTTGTAGAGTTTACTTAATTTTTGCAAATATTTAAAAACAATAATTAACAGTGCAATTCAGGTGAAATTGCAGTGGTAAGTTTCCAATTTATAATTATTACTATATTGAACGTCTCTAAAAGTAATATGTTAAAAGCCTAAAGCAGTAAAATCAATATGTCACTTAAGCGGTAAGAAGAGGGAAATTGTTATGTGTGTTAGGTTGGGAATACTGAATGTGGAATTTTAGTCTTTCCGCGGATTGGTTTTGTGCGGAAAGCAAGCAAATACGCACGATCTCGCACAAAAGTCTTTTTTCATTAAAAATGATTTATTATTAGTGTAAGACATATATAGCAGCAGATTAGAGACTGGAAGGTCCGGGATTCGATCCCGAGTGGTGACGGGATTTTTCTCGTTGCCAAACTTTCAGAACGGCCCCGAGGTTCACTCAGCCTCCTATAAAATTGAGTACCGGGTCTTTCCCGGGGGTAAAAGGCGGTCAGAGCGTGGTGCTGACTACACCACCTCACTCTAGTGCCGAGATCACGGAAAGTATGGGGTTCTACCTCCATGCCCCCCAAGTGCCTTCGTGGCATGTGACGGGGATACTTTTTTTTTTTGTGAGACATAGATAAGGCTCTAAATTTAAATATTCTAATGTTTTATTTTCAGAAAGAAAATATTTTGCAATTTTTATTAGCATTGAATCTTAAGTGGTCTTGGGTGGGTAATAGCTACTGTTTTCTTTTCCAAAGTTTGCAGCACTTACTCATAGAGAGATCAGCTGTTAGTGTTTGTTTTTCAAGGCGCTTTGTTGTAGAAATATTTTGAGAGTCTGCACTGTTAGTTCCAAAGCTTCAGGATCAAGGAACTTTTTACTCAGTACTGTATTCTTTCTGCTACTTATTTTCAGTAGTTTGGGTTAATAACAATTGATCTTACAGTTCAAGTGAATATTTTGACTTAGAAATGTCACAGTTGTTTTGAAACTGGAAAAATGAAGACCACCAACTCATCTGTAACATCCGTGACGAAATGTGTGTAACATCCATGACATGAAAGAAACAGCTATAAAATATTTACCGATTATGCTTTATGAACTAGCTTTCTCATGGACTTTATGAGTATGAATATATTTTTTACTTGAAACAGACATAGACCTGAGTTATACACTTTTTGTTAATAAGGTGTAAAGTGTGTTCACGAATCTTGTAACATCCGGTGACGGAACCTTTCTTTATTTTATGCAATAATAATAAATTTTATTGAACGACATTCTTTTCTGTATAATGATACTGATCTTCTAATTGATTGTAAAAATAATTTCGTTTTCAATATATAGAGTTTGAAAATAATAATAATAATAATAATAATAATAATAATAATAATAATAATAATAATAATAATAATAATAATAATATGGAATGGAATGAACAAGTGAATCACACTTCCAAAAAAATATTTTCCATTATTCACTCATTAAAGCGACTGAAGCACTTTCTTCCTGATAAATTAAAATTAATCCTTGTACAAACACTCGTAATGCCACACTTTGACTACTGCGATATTATATTAAGTAACCGAAATGCAAATTTGAGCAGCAGGCTACAACGTGTGCATAATGCGTGCGTCCGTTATATTTGTGATATTCGTAAGTATGATCATGTTTCCCCGTCTTTCCAAACTCTGTCTTGGCTAAGGCTAAGCGATCGACGAGCCCTGCATTCTCTTGTTCTCTTATTTCAAATTCTGCGCACCGCTACCCCAATCTATTTGGCTTCTCGTTTCCAAAATTTATCCGCATATCATCAGCTAAGTACAAGATCTCATCATAACAATTTACTCATTATACCCTACCACAAGACATCTTTATATTCTTCATCCTATACAGTTTCAGTTGCTAGAAATTGGAACTCGCTTCCGAGTGATATAAGGGGTTGTTGGACAATAACTTCATTTTGGTCAAAATTGCATAAATTCTTACTTAACAGATGAATTGCTGATTAATATTTGTTACTTATAATGAAACTAACATCTGTCCATTCTTATTCTTATTATCATTAATTTTTCTAAATAGATTTACAAAACCTCTAATGGCAATTACATTAATATTTTCATTATAGAAATAGAAATATATATATTCTCCCTGTAACATAGTCCTAGTAAGCTTATATTAAATTAATTTTCATCATTTTACTAGCTATCTCAAATATTAAATTAATTATAATTCATTGAATTAAATTAGCTCATAAATTAAGTTACTACTTTACCTTATAGATTTATCTAAATTTAAATAAATGTGTAGTGAAGAATATTGCTGGAGAACCTTTTAAGTGTAGTGTAAATATTTGTAATTTAAATTTATGTATTGTATTGATTAAGGCTGGTTGAGTGGAAGAGAAGGCCTTATGGCCTTAACTCTGCCAGCGAAAATAAAACATTATTATTATTATTATTATTATTATTATTATTATTATTATTATTATTATTATTATTAATACTTACAAATGGCTTTTAAGGAACCCGCAGGTTCATTGCCGCCCTCACATAAGCCTGCCATCGATCCCTATCCCGAGCAAGATTAATCCAGTCTCTATCATCGTATCCCACCTCCCTCAAATCCATTTTAATATTATCCTCCCATCTACGTCTCGGCCTCCCCAAAGGTCTTTTTCCCTCCGGTCTCCCAACTAACACTCTATATGCATTTCTGGATTCACTCATACCTGCTACATGCTCTGCCCATCTCAAACGTCTGGATTTAATTTTCCTAATTATGTCAGGTGAAGAATACAATGCGTGCAGTTCTGCGTTGTATAAATTTTCCTAAGAACGTTATTCTCAAACATCCTTAATATCTGTTCCTCTCTCAAAGTGAGAGTCCAAGTTCCACAACCATAAAGAACGACCGGTAATGTAACTGTTTTATAAATTCTAACTTTCAGATTTGTTGACAGCAGACTAGATGACAAAAGCTTCTCAACCGAATAATAACAGGCATTTTCCATATTTATTCTGCGTTTAATTTCCTCCCGAGTGTCATTTATATTTGATACTCTTGCTCCAAGATATTTGAATTTTTCCACCTCTTCGAAAGATAAATCTCCAATTTTTATAGTTCCATTTCGTACTATATTCTGGTCACGAGACATAATCATATACTTAGTCTTTTCGGGATTTACTTCCAAACCCAATCGCTTTACTAGCTTCAACTAGAATTTCCGCGTTTCCCCTAATCGTTTGTGGATTTTCTCCTAACATATTCACGTCATCCGCATAGACAAGAAGCTGATGTAACCCGTTCAATTCCAAACCCTCTGTGTTATCCTGGACTTTCCGAATGACATACTCTAGAGCGAAGTTAAAAAGTAAAGGTGATAGTGCATCTCCCTGCTTTAGCCCGCAGTGAATTGGAAAAGCATCAGATAGAAACTGGCGTATACGGACTCTGCTGTAAGTTTCACTAAGTCACATTTTAATTAATTTAACTAGTTTCTTGGGAATACCAAATTCAATAAGAGTATTATATAAAACTTCTCTTTTAACCGAGTCATACGCCTTTTTGAAATCTATGTATAACTGATGTACTGTACTCTTATACTCTCATTTTTTCTCCAGTTTTCAATATATAGAGTTTGAAAATAGCAAAAAATGTAACATTCGTGTGACTGAAATGGCTGACTAGCAATAGGTGTGCTTCCCCATTCAATAATAGTAATAATCATATTATGAAGTGTCACTATAATTTTGAAACGCCCTGTATATTGTGGGATTCATATAAATTTTAAATACCGATTTTGATTCTTCCCTTCTATTTTATCCCTTCTGTTATATATTTTCGTGCTATTTATTTCGCCTTCTACCACTCCATAATGTATTTCTTTGCTACCCTGTTTCTCTCCCTGCACCAAGCCCCCATTCCACGTGCACCGATGCGTGAAGAAAGCTGACCACATATTCGCAGTCTATGGGAATTGTACCTCTTTATTTAATCCCACATTTCAAATCCTGCGTACCACGCTTGAAATGCAGATTGGCAATCATTAGTAGAGGCACATTCCATTGAATATTTCCACTCTGTAATGGAGAGGAGAGGCTGGACCTCAGAGATAAACACGCTCGTAATGAAAAAAAGTTATGCCCCTTGCTACCCCTGCAGATTGGCATGATGCAAGTGTGGTGACGTCATTTCGTTGGGGGCTGGATTTATGTGAACGTGTATCACTTGCACGAGCTAATTTCAAAAGCCGGTCCACAGTGTTTGTTTTGTTTTTTTTTTATTAACGAGCGAGTCTGTTTTCACGGCAGCCCTCCACTTAATGGAACTGCCCACCACAGTGGATCACCGCCTTGTTTCGCCATTTATCATCATCTGAGTCGTGACCGGACTGGTTGGTTATTGAGCTTGAATCCATTCTGAGTGACAGACAGCCCATTTCGTTCCGCATATAGTAATCTGCTATCCTTGCAAATCTTAGCAAGTATAATCTTTAGCGTAGAACCAGGTATGAGGAGGAGGGACAGTCACAGAAAAATGCAACCTACTCCGTGTTTTCTCCGTGCGCTCCTTCTATTCCTCTTGTTCTCCTTGTATTTCCCTTGTTCTTCTCCTATCCTTGTTCTTCTGGTCCTCATCTTGTTCTCCTTGTATTTCCCTTGTACTCATTGTATTTTCCTCTCCTTGAACTCCATCTATTTAACCTGTTCTCCTTATATTCCCCTTGTTCTTCTCTTATCCTTGCTCTTCTGGTCCTTATCTTGTTCTCTTTGTGTTCCCCTTGTACTCATTGTATTCTCCTTCTCTTCTTGCATTCCATTGTTCTCTTTGTCGCTCCCTTGTTATTCTTGTATTCCCCTTGTTTTCCTGGTATTCCCCTTGTTCCCGTTGTCTTCTTATTTCCCTTATATTCCCATTGTCTTCCTTGACGCCCCCTTGTCTTCTCGTTTTCCTTATATTTCCATTATTTTCGTCGCCCTCTTGTTCTCCTTGTACTCCACTTGTTCTCTTTGTCGCTCCCTTCTTCTGCTTCTATTCCCCTTGTTTTCTTGGTATTCCCCATGTTCCTCTTATCTTCTTCTTTTCCTTACATTCCCATTGTCTTCCTTGTCGACTCCTTGTCTTCTTGTTTTCACTATATTTACATTATCCTCTTTGTCACCCCCTTGTTCTCCTTGTATTCCCTATTCTCTTTGTCGCTCCTTCTACTTCTATTCGCCTTGTTTTTCTGGTGTTCCCTTTGTTCCCCTAGTCTTCTTAATTTCCTTATATTCCCGTTGTCCTCTTTGTCTCTCCCTTGTATTCCACTTATTCTCTTTGTCGCTCCCTTCTTCTACTGTATTTCCCTTGTTTTCTTTCTATTCCCATTTTCCTCTTTGTAGCCTCTTTGTTCTCCTTGTATTTTCCATTTGTTCTCTTTGTCGCTCCCTTCTTCTATTGTATTCCCCTTGTTTTCCTTCTATTCCCATTTTCCTCTTTGTAGCCTCCTTGTTCTCCTTGTATTTTCCATTTGTTCTCTTTTTCGCTCCCTTCTTCTATTGTATTCCCCTTGTTTTCCTTCTATTCCCATTTTCCTCTTTGTAGCTTCCTTGTTCTCCTTGTATTTTCCATTTGTTGTCTTTGTCGCTCCCTTCTTCTATTGTATTCCCCTTGTTTTCCTTCTATTCCCATTTTCCTCTTTGTAGCCTCCTTGTTCTCCTTGTATTTTCCATTTGTTCTCTTTGTCGCTCCCTTCTTCTACTTGTATTCCCCTTGTTTTTCTTATACCCCCATTTTCCTCTTTGTAGCTTCCTTGTTCTCCTTGTATTTTCCATTTCTTCTCTTTGTCGCTCTCTTCTTCTATTGTATTCCCCTTGTTTTCCTTCTATTCCCATTTTCCTCTTTGTAGCCTCTTTGTTCTCCTTGTATTTTCCATTTGTTCTCTTTGTCGCTGCCTTCTTCTATTGTATTCCCCTTGTTTTCCTTCTATTCCCATTTTCCTCTTTGTAGCCTCCTTGTTCTCCTTGTATTTTCCATTAGTTCTCTTTGTCGCTTCCTTCTTGTACTTGAATTCCCCTTGTTTTCCTTATATTCCCGTTGTCGTCTTTGTCACTCCCTTGTTCTCCTTGCAGTCCACTTGTTCTCTTTGTCGTTCCCTTCTCCTACTTGTATTCCTCTTGTTTTCCTTGTATTCCCGTTGTTCCTCTAGGTCTTCTTATTTTCCATTGCCCTCCTTGTTGTCCTCTTGATCTCTTTCTTCCCTTCTCCTTGTTGCGCTCTTGTTCTACTTGTCTTCTCCTTCTCCATATATTCTCCTTATTCCCCTTGATTTCTTTGTGTTCCCCCCTTTTTTCCCCTGTAGTTCTATTGTCCTCCTTGTCATACCCTCCTTCTTGTCCCTTCCTTGTTTGTTTTCCTTCTACTTCTATTGTCCTTGTCTCCATGTTATCTGTGCATTCCCCTTGTACTCCTTGTATTTCCCATGTTCTCCATTTTCCTTACTTCTCCTAATTGTCCCCTTGTTCTCCTCCTATTCTTCTTGTCCTTGTATTCCTCTTCTTGTATTCCTCTAGTTCTCCTTACATCCCTATAATAGCTACACTCACACGTGGTTCTACATAAAGATAATTCGAAAGGCACTGATGATGACACCACACCGGTGTTGAATTGGGCCCGTCTGTCATTAAAGTGTATTACCTTTTTTAACATGTTTTAACACTTTTAACGTTTAATTTTACGAAAGTGTTATATATGCACTTCTCAAATTTATTTCCCGCAGTATCATTCTTTATGACTGTTTCTTTGTTTCATTACACCTTACTTTCGTGTGTCTGTGATTTCTTTTTCTGTTTTTTTCTTCATTCCTTTTTTTACACATTTCCTATCTGATTTTATTCTTTCTTTCTTTTCTATTTATTCACTTTCTTCTCACTGCTCTTTATTCCTTCCCTTCGTTTTCTTGTTTCAGTTCTATTTTTTCTTCTTTCTTTCGTTGTTACTCTCTTTTTCTTGTTTTCTCTTTACCTCAGTTTACTTTCATATCTTTCATTTCCATCTTTCTTTATCTTTTCAGCATTTCCTCCTTTTATTTATCACATTTATCTATTTAATTTCTTCATTTTTCTTACTGTTTTTCTTCTCCTAGTTTTATTTTTACTTCACTTTGTTTTGTCGTCAATAGATGTTTCTTCTATATACATTTAATGAGAAAATTTAACGTTTTTAATATAAATAAAGTTCAGCAAGTCTCCGCTAGATGGTGCACATACCAAAGTGTACGTGTGCTTTCATCTGTTGATTGTATCTTAACCTACTTGCATATGAATAACCCAGGGTTATTTAATAAGCAACTAGCGTTATCTGGATATTAGCTATCAAGAAAGTTATGACGTCACTGGACGAGTCCTTATAATAGAAGGAAGTTAAGTGAAAATGGGAAAGTTTATTATTTATTTGCAAGAGAGGAGACTAAAAATTTTTTAATTTAATAGTTGGTGTAGTTTGTCATAGACACAAGACAGCAATGATAAAAATGTTGAAGAATAAAATAATGTATCAGGAATGATAAAAACAACACTAAAATACAGAACAATAAGTTAAGGACCTCTAAGGCAATGATAAGAATTCTGTAATTCCCCGTTACTTTTTTCTATTTCACTTTTTACCCTCTATCTATCTATCTATCTATCTATCTATCTATCTATCTATCTATCTATCTATCTATCTATCTATCTATCTGTCTGTCTGTCTGTCTGTCTGTCTGTCTGTCTGTCTGTCTGTCTGTCTGTCTGTCTGTCTGTCTGTCTGTCTGTCTGTCTGTCTGTCTGTCTATCTATCTATCTATCTATCTATCTATCTATCTATCTATCTATCTATCTATCTATCTATCTATCTATCTATCTATCTATCTATCTATCTATCTATCTATCTATCTATCTATCTATCTACCTACCTACCTACCTACCTACCTACCTATCTATCCATCTATGTATCTATCTATCTATCCGTCTGTCTGTCTCTGTCTATCTATCTATCTATCTATCTATCTATCTATCTATCTATCTATCTATCTATCTATCTATCTATCTATCTATCTATCTATCTATCTATCTATCTATCTATCTATCTATCTATCTATCTATCTATCTATCTATCTATCTATCTATCTATCTATCTATCTATCTATCTATCTATCTATCTATCTATCTATCTATCTATCTATCTATCTATCTATCTATCTATCTATCTATCTATCTATCTATCTATCTATCTATCTATCTATCTATCTATCTATCTATCTATCTATCTATCTATCTATCTATCTATCTATCTATCCGTCTGTCTCTCTGTCTGTCTACCTCTCTCTCTCTCTCTCTCTCTGTCTGTCCGTCCTTTCTTATTTCCTGTCATGTACTACAAATACATTTCGTCGCAAATAATCCGTCAACCATCTTATATGTTGTCCACAGAGAGATTCTATTGTCTGTATGACATCCGTATAGTAATTCATGTTTGATGTAACTGCACACCATGTGCTGGCATGTAGAATTAGATGATGATTGACGACAGAAATATGATATGATGTCCACGATAATGAATGTCGGTTGTGAATGTTGGGTTAATCTACAAGCACAAACATCGATATAGTAGGAGGAGCGGAGTGAAATAATGTCGGGGAACAGAGATAGAAAATAGCAAGGAAGAAAGACAGGAGATAATGAAATAGGGAGAGAAATACTAAGACAAGGATGTTAAAAAGTGAAAGAAAGAGAAAGATTATATGCTGGCAATGTGAAAGTGAAGTGAAAGAAAGGGAATAAACCAGAGGGAATGGAAGAAAATGTGAGAAGAAAAGCATGGAAGATGTCGGAAGAGTAAAGGAGAATGTGGAGAGGAGGAATGGAAGATGTAAGTAAAAAAAAAATTGGAGAAGATTAAGTGGTTATGTGGGAGAAAGCTTACGAGTGCTACCATCTGTCGAGACTTACGTATTCCACTTGAAAGTAAATAAGCGACGAGCGTTATATAATAATGTCATTGGAGACATGTATGTGAAATAAAATAATACATGATAATAATAATAATAATAATAATAATAATAATAATAATAATAATAATAATAATAATTGTTATATTTATTGTCATATCTACGTCTGTAGTAGTTACGGTGTACCACCACATTTCTGTATATGGATTCCACCATAACTTTCTATTACATTTGCTTAGAATTAATAGAGTCTGCTTAACTATAATAATTCCATTAATCCTTATATATATTTATATTTGGCGTTTCATTCACAGAAAGAAACCCACAATCATACTCATAATAACCAAAGTCAAACACAATAATAATAATAATAATAATAATAATAATAATAATAATAATAATAATAATAATAACACCGGTGTGGCTCAATCGGTTAAGGCGCTTGTCTGCCGGTCTGAAGTTGCGCTCGGGCGCGGGTTCGATCCCCGCTTGGGTTGATTATCTGGTTGAGTTTTTTCCGAGGTTTCGCCAACCGTAAGGTGAATGCCAGGTAATCTATGGCGAATCCTCGGCCTCATCGTGCCAAATACCATCTCGCTATCATCAATCTCATCGACGCTAAATAACCTCGTAGTTGATACAGCGTCGTTAAATAATCAAAAAAATATTAACTGTATCCCTAAATATGAAAACTAACAAAATATAAAGCATAAATCAATTAGTTATTTATACAATAATCGGGGTTCTGTGAATCACCTGTCATTTTTAAGTTATAATTATATAAAAATTAATTTATGGTACAGACTTAATATGCTCTTAATATGGTAAACATTTTCTCCCAAAAATAGAAGGAAAAGTAATAGGCATTTCTTGCAGGATCTTAGTTTTCTACTGTATTCAGAATATAGAATTATCACAGATTGTTTAACTATTAATGTTATACGATGAAAGAGTAATGGAACGGAGAAAAATTCTCTCCGGCGCCGGGATTTGAACCCGGGTTTTCAGCTCTACGTGCTGATGCTTTATCCACTAACCCACACCGGATACAACCCCGACGTCGGACAGAATTGTCTCTGATTGAGTTCCAACTCTTGGGTTCCCTCTAGTGGCCGCCCTCTGCACTACGTCATAGATGTCTATGAACATAGGACCGAAGTCCACACATGTGCTGAGGTGCACTCGTTATGAGTGACTAGTTGGCCGGGATCCGACGGAATAAGCGCCGTCTTAAATCACTTCGTGATTTACGCATTCAAATCCCGGCGCCGGAGAGAATTTTTCTCCGTTTCATTACTCTTTCATCGTATGATGACGCAGAATATCTGCATGGAAATATCATATGTACTTCGGTACATTGAAATAATATATAAATAATATATAATATTAATGTTATATTTAAAAAAAATAACACTGACAGAGGATTTATGAAATCTCTTGGATTACGTGATACACTTTACTCTTGCTGTATAATTTAAAGCTTAAGTAAGGATAGATTTAAGAATTAAATGAATACGTCCACAGGCAGGATGAGTGTAGTCTGACCAATAATTAATGAAGCGAGACGGACAGTGTGAAAAACCTCGAGGCACAAAGTCCAATACACGCTTATCGAGTGCCACGAGTAACGTCAGAGTTTACAGAATGTCAAAACGTTACAATTTTTCCCCCCTTGTAGATCGAGAACAGACTTTTACGTCAAAAGTTGCAGGTTTAATTTGAATTCAATTTAACGGTTGTTATATATGCATACTTACTTACTTACTTGCTAGCTTTTAAGGAACCCGGAGGTTCATTGCCGACCTCATATAAGCCCGCCATTGGTCCCTATCCTGAGCAAGATTAATAAAAATTCTCTATCATCATATCCCACCTCCCTCAAATCCATTTTAATATTATCTTCCCATCTAAGTCTCGGCCTCCCTAAAGGTCTTTTTCCCTCCGGCCTCCCTCAAGGTCTTTTTCCCTCCGGCCTCCCAACTAATACTCTATATGCATTTCTGGATTCGCCCATACGTGCTACATGCCCTGCCCATCTCAAACGTCTGGATTTAATGTTCCTAATTATGTCAGGTGAAGAATACAATGCGTGCAGTTCTGTGTTGTGTAACTTTCTCCATTCTGCTGTAATTTTATCCCTCTTAGCTCCAAATATTTTCCTAAGAACCTTATTCTCAAACACCATTAACCTGTGTTCCTCTCTCAAAGTGAGAGTTCAAGTTTCACAGCTATAAAGAACAACCGGTAATATAATTGTTTTATAAATTCTAACTTTCAGATTTTTTGACAGCAGACTGGATGATAAAAGCTTCTCAACGGAATAATAACACGCATTTCGCATATTTATTCTGTGTTTAATTTCCTCGCGAGTATCATTTATATTTGTTACTGTTGCTCCAAGATATTTCAACTTCTCCACCTGTTTAAAAGATAAATCTCCAATTTTTATATTTCCATTTCGTACAATATTCTCGTCACGAGACATAATCATATACTTTGTCTTTTCGGGATTTACTTCCAAACCTATCGCTTTACTTGCTTCAAGTAAAATTCCCGTGTTTTCCCTAATCGTTTGTGGATTTTCTCCTATCATCAGGGAAAGGATTTATATGTAAATACATATTTACTTATAAAGCTAATATAATTTATATTTTGCATTATCTTTATGTTTCACAATGTGTAGGGTTGAAAAATCCTACTTTTATTTTCCATATTTTTCCATATTTTAGAGTTTAGTACATATTTTCGTTAATTTCCATATATTTTCCATATTTCATATAAAACAGTCCATATTATATTAGGTTTAACAATAAAACAAAAAAAAATTCCATTAACTTTTAAAAATACATTTCAACAATAGAGATTTAAACACATGTTCAGTAATCCCTTTAACATCAGAGTTATTTGAAAATTAGCAGTCCTATCAACAATGGGAAAGTAAGTTACAAAACTGTATTAATTTAATTTAAAATTTTTAACAGACTTCAGTTGTGCAGCTCAACAGTTAAATGCCAGTCAGAGTACACATAGGTTCAGTTTTGTAAATCATACTATAAAGACGGTAAATATGCCAAAAGTACGTCATTCAGTCAATTTAAAATCAAAACTAACAAGTTACATTTCAGAATTTAAAGAAGATGGTTTATCAACTGACAATAAAATATTATTTTGTAATTTGTGTCAGTGTGCAGTATCATCTACACAAAAGTTCCTGGTGCAACAACACATTACAACTAGTAAACATCAGGCCAACAAACAACTAAATTCCAAGCAGAGACAATTGTTTTTAACACAACCAACAACATCGAATGTAAGATCTGAGTTTAACATCGACCTGTGCCGTTCTCTCATCTCTGCTGATATTCCTCTCTACAAACTAAAGAATAAGGTCTTCAGGGAATTCCTTGAAAAATATACTCAACATACAATCCCGGATGAGTCAACACTTAGGAAGACGTATGCTCCATCCATCTACGATGAGACAATACAGAAGATAAGAGATGAAATTAAAGATAGTTCAATTTGGGTTTCCATTGATGAGACTCCCGACAAAGAAGGTAGACTTGTTGGTAATGTAGTTATCGGTTTGTTAAGTGAACAATATTCTGAACGAATTCTTTTACATTGTGATGTTCTAGAAAAGTGCAATAACAAAACTATAGTTAAACTGTTCAACGAAGCTATGGGTATCCTGTGGCCAAAGGGTATTATGTACGATAATGTGTTATTCTTTATTAGCGATGCTGCCCCTTATATGGTCAAAGCTGGACAAGCATTATCTGTTGTATATCCTAAATTGACTCATTTTACTTGTGTGGCGCATGCATTTCATCGTGTGGCAGAAGTGGTCAGAGACAATTTCCCTAAAGTAGATTTGTTGATTTCATCAGTGAAAAAAGTATTTCTCAAAGCTCCCAGTAGAGTTAACGTGTTGAAAGAAATGTACCCTGAAATTCCATTGCCACCAAAGCCAATTTTAACTAGATGGGGTACATGGCTAGAAGCAGTTGAATATTATGCCGAACATATAGACTCTATTAACAATGTTCTCCTTGCATTGGACTCTGAAGATGCAGTCTCAATTGATACTGCGAAAACAGTTACCTGTGACATAAGTGTGAAGAATGACTTAGCTCACATTCAGCATACATTTTCATGCATCATAAAAACGCTCAAAAGTCTCCAAAATAGGCACCTTTCACTATCTGAAAGTTTTGAAATTATAAATAGTACTGTGGAACAACTGAATCGTGGTAGAGGTAAAGTTGCAGATGCAGTAAGAGCTAAGGTGGACACTGTACTTTCAAAAAACCCTGGATATGAAGAACTACAAAAGGTTGTTGCTGTGATGAGTGGTGAATCAACAGTGAAGATTAACTTGGACTTATCCCCAGCAGACATTGTGAAATTGAATTATGTACCAGTTACTTCTTGTGACGTCGAACGCTCTTTTAGTCAGTATAAATCTATCCTCAGAGACAATAGAAGAAGATTCACTTTTCAGCACTTGAAAGAAATGTTTGTAACCTATTGTTATGGTAACAGACAATAAAAATTGTGTTTTGTTGAAACTACATTGGAAGATAAGGTACGTCCATTATATTTTTTGTTTAGTTTGATTAAAATGTACCAATATTTAACGTACATAGTCATTTTTTTATAATTTTAAGTCCATATTTAATTCCATATTTTGGTAAAAATCCATATTTAATTCCATATTTTGGTAAAAATAACTACATATATATTTACATATTTCATATATTTTTAGTCCATATAAATCCGTTCCCTGCCTATCATATTCACGTCATCCGCATAGACAAGCAGCTGATGTATATATGCATTAGAAATGTAATAATATATAAATAATTGAATAATTCTTCTTCTTACGTGGTGGAACGTTATATTCACAAGATGATTTTAAGATTCATCAATATCTATATTTAAAAAAAAGAATGCATATTGCTATAGTCTCCATATTCTTTATGTGTAACAATAGAAGATAATTTACAGTACATTACGTCAGAAAACCCATTTCGCATCGAGGCTATTTGTGGTGGGAAAGAACCTCAGATTTTTTCTCTAGGGCTCTTGTGTATATTATAATGCAGTAACGGTCCTTTAACCCTCGCTATGAAATGCAACCCATATCACGAGTGTGAAGTATTATCCCCACTTCTTTAGATAAAACTACCCCTTATACTATATATTTTAAGTCTTTTATGTATATGGCTTAAAAGGCGTTGGATATCAGTCGGTAACCCCTATTGTATAGAGGCAATGAATGGCTCTGGATGATCTTAAAGAGTTGCCCCCAAGGGTTGATATTTTATTGTTCGATGCCGTCCGATTTTTCCCTTCCAGTAAGTCGTATTATGTGTCCATATAAAATGATTTACTGCACACAGCTTCTCTCAATGCGCTTTCTGTCATTTTTATGTACGAATAAAGAATTCTCGGTGAATGATTTTAAAAACGGCACATGTATCCTTATTTATTCATTTCTTTTTTTAGTTTGTCTAAATGTATGGGACTACTATCACTTCTCATTGTACAGTTACCCAAAGAAAGAGTGGGTCGTTGGAATATTGTCTCAGATACAAAACACTGCGCATGATCGGAGGCCCGGATATACGCAAGATAATGCGTGATTGAATTATTTAAATCCACTCTGTTTGGTTTGCTGTTAACTCGTTCCGAAACGCACTTGAAAAACTGCAAGAAAAATGTCAATTTGTTGCAGCTAACATATGTATGTATTTATTAACACAACAATTGCATATACACCCGGTGGCAGATAATATACCAGTGATGTCAAAGCAAACGCATTTTTCTGACCTTGACGTCGTGCGCGGGCAGCAAGCGCTGAGAATGGAAAGAGGAAGGGTTGTGTATATGAATAAGCAACCTGTTGGATTAAGAAAACAGTTGTGCACAAACTTCAAACGGAACGTGAAATTTTATGTCGTTATTTTTTATGGCTTCTTTCTGTTTTATATTATCTATATTGTCTGTAAAACAAAAGTACTAACACTGATTTCTTAATATTGCACTTGTGTTTTAAATCTTAATAACATAATAGAGAGTTAAGAAGGAATATTCACTTAAATTCCATAGTAGTATAATATTATACTGTATTAAGTGGATGAAACACATCATTCATAAAGAAAGTGATATTCCAAAGAAAGAGATGGAGTATGATATGATAAGTTGGAATTTATATTGATGGTATCTTTAGTCTTACGAAAGTAATCAATAAACTAATCAAAACAATATTACAGTACAAAGCAAAGTTCCCTAGATACTGTATGTGTTTTAAGTGTAACTAATATTAACTTACATAACAAAACTCTTGTCGCATTATGCTTTTAACGTGGTATTTGTGAGCAACTTCCTATCATCAGAATATTAAATTATTTTCTCGAAATCTGCTGAAGCTATAGAGCTGACATTTTTACAACACATGGGCACGTATCTTTTGCTTATGATGTAACAGTAGTTGGTTTGTTAATTCATTTCCTTACAAGCAATTTCCATGCGAATATTTTCAAAATTTTCAATACACTATCTTCAGTAATACGTATATACGGTATATTAGATTTACGAAAACATTCTGTAAGGCTACTAAATAAATAGGCCTATACCTGAAAATTTCACTTTTCTATATGAAAAGTTTAGAAACTATTTCTTTTGAATAAAAAAATCAAACTTGTGAAAAATGAGCATTAAAATTAAAACTTACATTCTTATAATGCACTTATACTTCTCAGGCAAATCTAAAAATTAACATGGATACAGTTTTAATAAGTTCTCTTCCCTTTATCTATTGAATCAGTGCTGGCCATCCCTGAATATAGCTCGACCAAGCGGCATATACCACCTCTTTCGTCTGTCTCTTTCCTTTCCGCTGTAAAGCGTTCAGGCTCTCCTGGGCTCTAAAGCGCGCGCTTGCTCCTTTGGGCATCAATTGACATGCCTGTAATATACAATAATACCATTACAATTGTGCAATAATTACAGCAATAAAAGAAAAAAAAATAAACCTAAAATTATTTCTAACTATAAATAAATAGATTCAATAAACCTAGGACTATAAATAAAACTATTCTATAATAACGCCTAAACAATAAGAAAAATTAAACCTAACTTATAAGTACTTCTATTTCATCCAACAATTACCAATTTAAGTAATTACATATCATCTTAATTAATTATAAAGCAACTTAATTACATATCATCTTAATTAATTACATATCACCTTAATTTATTTACATATCAACTAAATTACATATCTTCTTAATTAATTGATATATGATATGATATGATATGATATGATATGATATGATATGATATGATATGATATGATATGATATGATATGATATATGATATGATGTGATGTGATGTGATATGATATATGATATGATATGATATATGATATGATATGATATATATATGATATGATGTGATGTGATGTGATATATGATATATGATATGATATGATATGATATGATATGATATGATATGATATGATATGATATGATATGATATGATATGATATGATATGATATGATATGATATATTTATTTGTCAGTCAAGTTTACAATTCACAATTATGGTGGACCTTCACATTTCTGTTTTTCGATCTACCATCCCTTTAATACATACAACTCTTTTCTATTAATGTATTCTTTGCCGAGTATTTCTTGATTACTTTCTAATGTTCTGTTATAACTGAATTGCTCTATGTCCTTCCCTCTCTATCCTCTTCTATTCTCTCCCTCCTACTTAGGCTGTCTCCCTTCCATTTCTCTCTCACCTATTAAATATTGCATATTCTTTCCTTCATAATTTGCATTTTTTATTTATTTTCTTCTCTACCCTCAAATCCTACCTACTCTTAATCATTATTTTCCAGCTATTTTCTCCTACATTACTTGCAAACTTTTCCGTTTACTCTATTTTACAACACTTACATCACTTATTTTTTTCTATCCTCTGTTTATTTATGTATTGATCCCATTCTCTTCGCTTCACTCCTAAATTTCCTACTTTATTATCTTTTTCTATAAATTTATTTCTATAATACTCCTACAGTTATAGTACCCCTGATACTACTCCCAACCCATAACATTGAAAAACATGAAATATCTCATTCACTTAATCACACTTGCAATTTCTCTCTCATTCCACTTCTCATTTGTTCAGATTTTTTTTTTCACTTTAATTCTCTTGTATTCACTGTTTGATAGTCTGATCTTATTACCCTATCTTCTTACACTTAACACTTTCTTCTCTGTTCCTTTTCTTACACTTTTGCCACCCCTAACTTTCTTGCACTCACTTTTTAGCACTCTTCTTCTTCGCTAATAACCTCTCCAAAGCCCTATTCATTCTGTCCTCACAATCACTAATATCTGGTAGTCGCTTCGTTCCTTCACCCGTTCTTATCATGTCTTCTCTTGCATTTCCTCCATTAGTCTTGTCTATGCTCCTGACCTTAGACCCTTCCAGCTGTTTCCCTAATTCTTTGTCCGCAGTATTTTGTATCTGCCTCACGTTTTGATTTCCTCCTTGGTTTTCTTAATTAATTACATATCAACTTAATTAATTACATGACACAACTTAGATAATTACTTCGAAACGATACAGGTAGTAAAGTGGTAGATGAAAGAAACTCTTCAGTTTTTATTTACTTTATAGCAAAGAAAATGAACTAAACAGAGATGATTTGATTTACTTTTATTTTTATTCCCTCCCAACCGTAAACGAAATTTAGAACATTTGAAATTTATGGCTTTATTTAAACAATATGGTTTTATGCCTTGCAATTTCATTATAAATGGTGTGATTTTTCTATTTAACAATAAGTTCTAACAGCGAAGTTTAAAGTGTTTTAACAACAAGTATTAGGGAACTGATTTTAAATAACAGTAACAACTACATTTAAATACTATTACATTGTGACTTCAAACTTTTTTCAAGTATCGATTTCTGAGACTGAGAGCGAAGAAAAATGGGGACTTTTCACTTGAGTTCAGAAAAAAAAAATTGAGGCACTTTTCTTAATGAAGGGAAATTAATATATTAATTTGTCTTTTACAAATTATACATACTAATAATTGTAATTATTCGGCAAAATTACTTTTATATTGCAAATTTATCCTTTGAAGAGGTGGAAAAATTCAAATATCTTGGAGCAACAGTAACAAATATAAATGGCAGTTGAGAGGAATTTAAGCGCAGAATAAATATTATGGGAACTGCCTGCTATTATTCGGCTGAGAAGCTTTTGTCATCCAATATGCTCTCAAAAAAGCTGACCGTTAGAATATTTATAAAACAGTTATATTACCGGTTGTTCTGTATGGATGTGAAACTTGGACTCTCACTTTGAGAGAGCAACAGAGATTAAAGGTGTTTGAGAATAAGGTTCTTAGGAAAAAATATTTGGGGCTAAGAGGGATGAAGTTACAGGAGAATGGAGAAAGTTACACAACACAGAACTGCACGCATTGTATTCTTGACATAATTAGGAACATTAAAGCCAGACGTTTGAGATGTACAGGGCATGTAACACGTATCCAGAAATACATATAGAGTGTTATTTGGGAGGCCGGAAGGAAAAATACCTTTGGGGATGCCGAGACGTAGATGGGAGGGTAATATTAAAATGGATTTGAGGGAGGTGGGATATGATGGTAGAGACTGGATTAATGTTGCTCAGGATAGGAACCGATGGCGGGCTTATGTGAGGGCGGCAATGAACCCCCGGGTTCTCTAAAGCAATAAGGTATTATTATTATTATTATTATTATTATTATTATTATTATTATTATTATTATCATCGAAAATCAGCAAGCAGCATTTCGTCGTTGATTTTATGAAACCTGCTATAATATGACAGTGCAGAGCATAATTTTTCAGGAGGAAGAAAAAAGAGATAGAGGATACTCGATGATGTCATCATAATCACTAACGTTTTCTACCGAATTATCTAATATTGTTCTATAGGTCTGTTGATATTTAATTAGTACCTTATTTCTTCCTCGTGAATAGTCGACCTGGGTAGCGTAGTCGGTATAGCGCTGGCCTTCTGTGCTCGAGGTTGGGGGTTCGATTCCGGTCAAGGTCGATGGCATTTAAGTGTGTTTAAATGCGAGAAGCTCATGTCAGTAGATTTACTGGCATTTAAAAGAACTGCGGGACAAAATTCCGGCATACCGGCGACGCTGTTATAACTTCCTGCAATTGCGAGCGTCGTTAAATAGACCAGAATTTAAAATTGTCTTCCTCATGAAAAAGTTACGGTCTGTACTGTCACATAGGAGGTTACATAAATTCAAGGACGATTTGTTGTTACAGACCAGTAGTTCTCTTAATATTCGTTAGCAATTATGTTCATTAAATCTTATCTGTTTCGCTGCTTTGTTCATCATCTTTGTCCAGAAATTTAAACTGTTATTTTATATTCACATTTAGTGCTCTTCCATGGCTGTCAAATGTTTCAGTTTCCTAATTTTAATGTTCAGTTTGCCAGTTAGTTTGAAACGCTATCAAATTTCCCTGCCACGTGAGGATTTTTGGTTTTGAAAGCGGTGAAATGTTACAAACGTAGACTTCACACTTCTGCTGAATTCCATCCTGCTTAATTTAACTATTGGCGTAGACTGTACCGTCCGTCCGAATTTCTAACGAGATGTGATCTGTTATCTTGCAACAATGGGTCTGCGGTATGACCTCGCCAAGGACACCTGCGGGCGGGAAATCCGCATCCTTCTTTGTTAGGCAACGCCCCGTGCGCTCTGGGAATTCACGGTTGGGGATGATCGGGCCTGTATACAAAGAAAAATAGTAAATAAAAGAAAAAAATAGCTTTGCGCATTGGTGAATCACAGAGGCGTGAAGGAATTCTTCAGTTACTTTGCGATTTTTCGACATCTTAAAAAAAAAAAAAAAAAAAAAGGAGAGGGATTCTCAGCATATTTTATGAAACTTACGTGAAATGAAGTCTTTTCTCCTCACTGGAGAGGGGTCTTTTGGAAATTGATAGTCGTTTAAAAATGCAAACCCTTTTAGACGCTACAAGATGCAGAAGATAAGGGCAACAAGGGGAAAACAGAGAAAATGGGGAAGACAGGAAGAACAAACGGAAGACAAAGAGAACAAACGGAAGACAAGGAGAACAAACGGAAGACAAAGAGAACAAACGGAAGACAAGGAGAACAAACGGAAGACAAGGAGAACAAACGGAAGACAAGGAGAACAAACGGAAGACAAGGACAACAAACGGAAGACAAGGACAACAAACGGAAGACAAGGAGAACAAACGGAAGACAAGGAGAACAAACGGAAGACAAGGAGAACAAACGGCAGACAAGGAGAACAAACGGAAGAGAAAGGGAACAAACGGAAGACAAGGAGAACAAACGGAAGACAAGGAGAACAAACGGAAGACAAGGAGAACAAACGGAAGACAATGAGAACAAACGGAAGACAAGGAGAACAAACGGCAGACAAGGAGAACAAACGGAAGAGAAAGGGAACAAACGGAAGACAAGGAGAACAAACGGAAGACAAGGAGAACAAACGGAAGACAAGGAGAACAAACGGAAGACAAGGAGAACAAACGGAAGACAAGGAGAACAGACGGAAGGCAAGGAGAACAAACGGAAGGCAAGTAGAACAAACGGAAGACAAGGAGAACAAACGGAAGACAAGGAAAACAAACGGAAGACAAGGAGAACAAACGGAAGACAATGAGAACAAACGGAAGACAAAGAGAACAAACGGAAGACAAGGAGAACAAATGGAAGACAAAGAGAATAAGGAGACTGGGAAACAAAAGGAACAAGGGAAAACGTGGGAAATAAATGGAATTGAAGAAGAATAAGAAGGGTGATGCTTGGAGAACAAGGGATCTCCAAGGAGAAAAAGAGGAAGACAAGGGGGACAAGAGAAAGACAAAGAGAACAAGGTGAAGAAAGTGAAAAAAATTGAATCTAAGAAGAAAAATAAGAATACAATGACGAGGGGAATGCAAAAAGATGAAGTGGAAGACAAGGGGAATAGAAAGAGAACAAGGAGAATGCAAGAATTACAAGATAAATACAAGAAAAGCCAGGAAAAGACGAGTGAGACAAGAGGAATACAGGAAGAACAAGGGCAGTACAAGGAGAACAAGAGGAGAACGGAAGAATAGGAAAACGTTGACAACAAAGTACATGATAGGAGAAGAAGGGGAATACAGCGATTACAAGAAAAATGAAAACATAACAAGGAGAATACAAGAAGATGAAGAAAACAAGGAGAGTACAAGGAGAACATGGTACATAAAAATAAAATAAAAAGAATGCAGGGTGAACATGAGACAAACAAGAATAACAAGTGGAACACAAGGAGAACAAGGGGAATTGGCCTACAAGACGGACAAGGGTTATACATGGAGAACAAGGGAAATACAAAGAGAAGAAGGTAAAGATGGGGAGAACAAGGGGAGTACGTAAAGAAAGCCTAGTTTTACGTAAAGATTTGCAGCGTAGGAAAGCATTTGTCGATTTTTACAAGGTGTACGTTGACTAGAAAAATCCTAATATATATAAATATGGACGGAATTACCATTAATCACACAATTTCTTCCCTTGAAATTCATTGTTATAATTGAGGACGTAGCTGCAATAAGGGCCCATAGCCCCATAGGCCCTTTTTCCGGAGAACGCATAAAGCGATTCTCCGTAGTTTCTTTGTTATACCCACAAAGTTTCGTTGAGAAATGTTGAACAGTAATGCTGATAAACCTGTTTATTTTAATATATTTTATATGGCTTGCACTGTTTTTAAAAATTTCAACTCTGTATACATGAACGTGAAATTTTAATTTGTAATGTTTTGTATCTTATCTGAAAGTTAGAATTTATAAAACAGTTATATTACCGGTTGTTCTATATGGTTGTGAAACTTGGACTCTCACTCTGAGAGAGGAACATAGGTTAAGGGTGTTTGAGAATAAGGTGCTTTGGAAAATATTTGGGGCTAAGAGGGATGAAGTTACAGGAGAATGGAGAAAGTTACACAACGCAGAACTGCACGCATTGTATTCTTCACCTGACATAATTAGGAACATTAAATCCAGACGTTTGAGATGGGCAGGGCATGTAGCACGTATGGGCGAATCCAGAAATGCATATACAGTGTTAGTTGGGAGACCGGAGGGAAAAAGACCTTTGGGGAGGCCGAGACGTAGATGGGAAGATAATATTAAAATTGATTTGAGGGAGGTGGGATATGATGATAGAGACTGGATTAATCTTGCACAGGATAGGGACCGATGGCGGGCTTATGTGAGGGCGGCAATGAACCTTTGGGTTCCTTAAAAGCCATTTGTAAGTAAGTAATGTTTTGTATCTTGCGAGCTCCCGGCAAAATTGGGTCTAAACTGGGTGTAAAGCCTGTTTTATATAGAGTACCGTCCGTTTTAAAGTTTCCTGATTGAATGTGTCCAAAGTTGTAACAGGAAAGTCACAATTACGTTTTTTTTTTTGGAATAATTTGATGCTTCTCTCCCGATTCACTTTCTCTGTACCGCAATTATAGATACACCCGTCGCTTTAAGTGTTCTCTCCAAAACATAACTAACGGAAATTAATTGTCTTATATTCCTTGCATTGTATTCGCTTTGGAAATACCTATTAAATAGAAAATAATTACCAAGCACACAACACCAGTACACTAATCACAATATGCATAAACTAGAATGAAAAGTAAATATTGTAAATGACGTGTTTAAAAACTTAACAAGGGTACAAGCGGATCTAGACTGAGGGAGGATAACAAAGAACGTTAACATGTTGTAGGAACATCCAGTCAGACAGGTATATGGTATTAAGTAGCACATCCCCACCCTTTTTGTTAGTGATTGGCAAGGTTCGCTCTACCGTTTAAATTCAACGGCGGGAAGTTACCTTCTATATTAAAAAAGACACGGACTGTCGCGATCAGTACACAAATCATAGCCATAGTCCACTCTTGCTTTGTAGTAGTCTGTTTGACGTGGAGTCGGGTAGGGTCATGACAAGAAAGAGGAGCTGATGGGATCTGGTGCCTTCGAACTGCTTATTGGCTTATCTGACACCGGACATTGGATAGAAGAATCAATTTCGGCGGGAAGTAGCGAGGGGTCCCTCCCCCCCCCCCAATAGTTTTTATTAGTTTTCTGTATTACTCGTTCCAGTTTATCGTTCTCAGAGGTCGAACTTGAAGTAGTTTGGTCGTTAAACTGCGTTATTTTGTTTCTGTGAAGCTATCATCAAACTGAAATGAAATTACTGTGATATCATTTTCCTCGGATGCGGTTGCTACTCCATTCCAGCAAAGCTCCCGGTGGGCTCCCCGTGTTTCAACCCAGGACCCGCAGACCACGGGTGTGAGCAGTGCTGCGGGTATTAAAAATATAATTATACTATATGGGCAATAGATCAGAGCTTTGACAGAATTAATTAATTTCATTTATTTCCATGTACGTTAAAATGTATTGCTTTTAGTTGATTTCGTGACCTCGCCCAACTGTTGCATAATAGTACATTATGCAACGAGCCTATAATGATGGTAATTAAGACGCGAGTATGTTTGTTTATGAAATGAGCGCAAGCGAGTTTCATAATTTTCATACGAGCGTCTTAATTACCATTATAGGCAAGTTTCATACGACTTTTTATGCTCGACCATATTTCTAACTTGAAATTATTCAGAAGTATTAATTTTATTTGTATCTGACTGAAGATCTGAAGTGACCTTGTGCATAGCTCGTGAATTGTGAGATGTGCGCAGACGCGAAAGTATTGACTTTTCCTAGGAACAATAATGTCATTGACCTTGATGTAATGTAGAGAATAACATGAACTAATTTTGATATAACCTGGAAATTGATTTAGAATTGAAAAACGAGATGACAAATTGAATTTATTTGAATATTATTTACAATTAACGCTAATTATTATAGTAACAGAACATAACCTTCTGCGACATATTGGATTTCCAGCCTCCGTGACGTTTCCCTCGTTGTCTTTCGATTGCATATCCGAGAATAATCGAAAACCTGAACTCTAATGAATAGGTGTACTTTAATGACATGCAGTGGCTGCTACCAGGTGTATAATTACTACATTTCGGCATGGTCGAGCATAAACAAAAACAAAGTTACGTGGAAATTTACACTGAGATAAATTGTATTGTGTCAGAACAAATTATTCACAGAAATGAAGTTTCAGTGGAACAAAACGACTCATTCGATGGTAGTTAATAACAGATGAATGGATTGATAAGAGTATGGATGATGAATAGGAAGAAAGAGAGACGGATAGGAGGAGGAGCTGGAGATAAGAACTAGATATATGGATAGTTGAATAGGGATGTGAAAGAATGGATAAAGAAGGGAGGATGGATGGATAGAAGGATGGGCGAGTGTTTAAATAAATGGCTAGGAGGAATGAATCGAAGAGACAGAGACGGGTTAGTTTTATAGGGATGGATAGAAGGGAGGATAAGGAAATGAATGGATGGGTAGTTGAAAGGTTAGATTGATTAGGGAGCTGGATAAGTGAACGGATGTATGAATTGGTTATAGGAGAAATGGGTGGACGGATTGCGGACATAGATTTATGGAGTAGCAGATAATATATAGGACGTATGTATAGATTGAAGAATAAAAAGGGGACTGATGGAAGGAAGGATGGATATGGGGATGAATGAATAGGGCGATGGATGGATGAATTATTAGAATTTGGATAGATAGAGAGATAGAGGTCGTGGGTTGGACTGGGAGATCAATAAATGTGTTGGGGACATGGATAGATAAATTGAGAAATGTATAGGTGGGTTGTAGAGATAGATGGATTGGGAATGTATAGTTGAGTTTTGGAGATAGAGATATGGGTATTGGAAATGAATCGACTAGGGAGATAGATGGATTAGGAGATGTATAGATGGGTTTTGGAGATGTGTAGATGGATTAAGAAGTGTATAGGTGAGTTGTGGAGATGGATAGACAGATTGGGAAATGTATACACGAGTTGTGGAGATGTGTAGATAGGTTGTGGAGATGAATGAATGGATTTGAAAATGCTTGGATGGCTTATGAAGATCGATAAATGTATTAGAGAGATGAATAGATGGATATATAAATTTATAGATAGATTTGGGATATGTATAAATGGATAGATTGATTACGGAAATTCAATAGATGGATCAGGGAGATGGTTAGATGGATTGTGGAGATGAATGTATGAATTGGGAACTATATATAATGGGAAGATGGATAATGGATTGAAAAGATGGATATGTGAATTGGGGACATAGATATATGAATTCGAGAGATGGATAGGTAGATTGGGGAGATGAATAGATGTATTGGGAAGATGGGTAGGTGAATTGGAGAGATGGATGTATGAATTGGGAACTATATATAGTGGGAAGATGGATAATGGATTGAAAAGATGGATATGTGAATTGGGGACATAGATATATGAATTCGAGAGATGGATAGGTAGATTGGGGAGATGAATAGATGTATTGGGAAGATGGGTAGGTGAATTGGAGAGATGGATGTATGAATTGGGAACTATATATAATGGGAAGATGGATAATGGATTGAAAAGATGGATATGTGAATTGGGGACATAGATATATGAATTCGAGAGATGGATAGATAGTTTGGGGAGATGAATAGATGTATTGGGAAGATGGGTAGGTGAATTGGAGAGATGGATGTATGAATTGGGAACTATATATAGTGGGAAGATGGATAATGGATTGAAAAGATGGATATGTGAATTGGGGACATAGATATATGAATTCGAGAGATGGATAGGTAGATTGGGGAGATGAATAGATGTATTGGGAAGATGGGTAGGTGAATTGGAGAGATGGATGTATGAATTGGGAACTATATATAATGGGAAGATGGATAATGGATTGAAAAGATGGATATGTGAATTGGGGACATAGATATATGAATTCGAGAGATGGATAGATAGATTGGGGAGATGAATAGATGTATTGGGAAGATGGGTAGGTGAATTGGAGAGATGGATGTATGAATTGGGAACTATATATAGTGGGAAGATGGATAATGGATTGAAAAGATGGATATGTGAATTGGGGACATAGATATATGAATTCGAGAGATGGATAGGTAGATCGGGGAGATGAATAGATGTATTGGGAAGATGGGTAGGTGAATTGGAGAGATGGATGTATGAATTGGGAACTATATATAGTGGGAAGATGGATAATGGATTGAAAAGATGGATATGTGAATTGGGGACATAGATATATGAATTCGAGAGATGGATAGGTAGATCGGGGAGATGAATAGATGTATTGGGAAGATGGGTAGGTGAATTGGAGAGATGGATGTATGAATTGGGAACTATATATAGTGGGAAGATGGATAATGGATTGAAAAGATGGATATGTGAATTGGGGACATAGATATATGAATTCGAGAGATGGATAGGTAGATCGGGGAGATGAATAGATGTATTGGGAAGATGGGTAGGTGAATTGGAGAGATGGATGTATGAATTTGGGGCATAAATATATGGATTCGGGAGATGAATAGGTAGAGTGGAGAGATAGATGGATTAGGAAGATGGGGAGATGGATGGATGGATTAGGGAAATGGGGAGATGAATACACGGATATGTGGATTAGGGAGATGAGGAGATAGGTAGATGGATTGTAAAGATGGATATGTGGATTGTAGAGATTGTTGTATGATTTGGGGACATAGATACAAGTATGTGGATTCGGGAGATGGATAGATCGATTGGAGAGTAGAACAAAAATTGGAAGATGGATAGATGGATTAGGAAAATATTCATACATTTATAGTTTTCTGCCCATGGACAGGTCTTTCATTTCAATCCACCTTTCTTTTAGTCTCCGCAAATGATCCACATATCGTATTATTGTCTATCACCTGATATCTTCTTCTGCCCCGAACTTTTCTTCCTTTCACCATTCCTGCATCCTTCGTTAGGCAGTTTGAACTTAGCCAGTGACGTAGCCAATATTTTACGTTCGGAATTTTTCACCGTTGAAAGACTCATGATGCCAGGTTTGCAGTTATTCTTGGGAAAGATAAATGCGGTAGCTGGGAATGTGTATTTACAAAAAGAGAGAGAGGAGGGGGAGATGTGTAGATGGATTGTGGAAAATAATATCTTGATAGAGAAGTTGAATATGTGGATTGGGGAGATGGTAGACTATAGATGGATCGGGGAGACGGAAGGAGAGCTGGGAGAAATAGCTGGATTTGAGAGTTGGATGGATGGATTTGAAAATTGTTGGTACTAGAATGCATATGGAAATGGATGAATAGATATATCTATTTCAAATTCTTTTCGTGTTTTTCACTTCTCCGGATTTAAGAAACTGAAAAACCGATTGTTGGACATTCTGAGAATTTATAGCTCACATTCCTAGTTATATTTTCAACGATCTCATTTTCTAACACAACGCCTAAACCCATTCTGTGCATGGCCAGTGATAAACCTCCCACAATCCCTTTGGTTCGACTCTCTGCCCCGGAGTTGTGATACAAATGTTGTTATTTTCTTAAGCTTCATGAATCATACATTACATACCAGTCAATCTCTTCATTTATTCAGCCCACAGAGTTTCACGTCCGTCACTGAATGCTATCCTCTGCTTTTGTGTTCTATTCGTCTGTTTTCTTCTAGAGCGGTACCTCCTTGTACATCTAAGAGCCTCACAGGGTATGGATCTGTTGTAAAGTCCTTGTCCCCCGGGAGGTTACAAGTCCATGACGGCGACTGTACTGGGGGGTGGGTGGCCATGAACGTGGAGCAGAGACTTGCAGGAATCACGGTTCACGGTCAGGCCCGCTGCTGCCCTCTTTGATGGACGACACTAACTGCTCCATTGTTTCGTTTTCACACGATCGTCTCCTGGCAACGAAATTAGCAATTTGCTGGAGGCCCAGCAGGGAGAGAGCACACCGATATGGTTGGTTTGCGTGGTGTGGGCATTCTGTATCTAGCGAAGAGTATCCATTAATCTATACTAATAATAAATCTGTAGCTGAAATTTTTCTGGTAATTTTCGATTTTCCAAAAATAATTGGTCCTAACATATATAATTAACCACCCTGAAACCGAAAATCGCTTTTTTGAAATTTTTGTTTGTATGTCTGTCTGTCTGTCTCTCTATCTGTATGTTTGTTACCTTTTCACGCGATAATGGCTCAACCGATTTCGATGAAAATTGGAATATAAATTAAGTTCGTTGTAACTTAGATTATAGGCTATATGACATTCAAAATACATTATTTAAAAGGGGGGTTATAAGGGGGCCTGAATTAAATAAATCGAAATATCTCGCTTATTATTGATTTTTGTGAAAAATGTTACATAACAAAAGTTTTTTTAAAAAATAATTTGCGATAAGTTTTATTCCTTCAGAAATTTTGATAGGACTGATATTTAATGAGATAAATGAGTTTTAAAATTAAAATAACTGCCATCTAAGGCCGTGTAATGAATTAAAAAACAAATGACTTCGTCTATAAGGGGCCTTGGACAGCAACAATCGAAAGCTATGAAAGATAGCCTACAGATAATGTTTCTGCGTTTCTATGAAGTAATATAGGAAGCTAAATTAACCGATTTGTATAATTAATTATTAATTCACCATTGGAAAGTGTAGTTTCTCTAGATGGACATAATGCTATAATGTTATCACAGTAACTCCTGAGTGAATCGAGGACAGGTAAGATTAAAATAGATTCTTATGCACAGAAAACTTGATAGGCTATTCTGTATATTCGTTTCCTGTATTTCCTAAACTAATTTTTATGACCAAATGAGTGGTCTCTGGATCAAAATGATCGCATTTTAATTTTTTAATTGAATTTAAATTAAGTAACATAATAAACGATTTATCCTTCTATCAAACACGAATGTTCCCTGGATCAAATGTCCTATTTAATTATATAATTAGGCCTACTTTATATTTATTTCTAACGGGTGCAGCGGAACGCACGGGTACGGCTAGTAAAATAATAAGAATAATAATTATAACAACTTGTATTTATTTATTTACTTATTTATTTATTAACCCTTAAATTTGCAAAGCTTCGTTTTTCACACTAGTTCATTAAACCGTGTCGGACCGTAAAGAAAACAACTATCGCCATTTCCATATTTTTATATGTTGTGCAATATTATAGTATTGTGAAATTTTAATTTTCCTACCAATTTTGTTCTATTGTTCTATTAAAATTATAGCATATAGCCTATTAACCTGTTGTCTCCTATAGGATACTTTGTCAATTTAAGGGTTAATACTTAATGTGCTTGTTAATAGCCATGGGCCAATGATAGCCCAGCACAAGTGATACAATAATAATACACAATATACAGAATTAAAATTTTAATACAATTAAAATTGACAATATTAATAATAATAATAATAATAATAATAATAATAATAATAATAATAATAATAATAATACAAAATTTAAAATAAGTAAATTAAATTGTAATGTTAATCAATGGATGCATAAAAAATAAAAATGAAAGTAAAAATAAAATAAACCATCTTAGACGAAGAATTTTTCTCTAATCTGTGATATATTATACTGTGAGAATGCTAGAGATGATACAATGAAATAATTTCTAAAAGAATACATAAATGATAAGTCATTGCCCAGAGCAAATAATAATAATAATAATAATAATAATAATAATAATAATAATAATACTAATAATAATAATAAACCGGTGATTAAGGGTGTTTGAGAATAAGGTTCTTAGGAAAATATTTAGGGCTGAAAGGGATCAAGTTACAGGAGAATGGAGAAAGTTACACAACACAGAACTGCACGCATTGTATTCTTCACCTGACATAATTAGGAACATTAAATCCAGACGTTTGAGATGGGCAGGGCATGTAGCACGTATGGGTGAATCCAGAAATGCATATAGAAAACAATATAACAAATAATGATATAGAATAACAAAAATATAAATAACACGAACATGTGTATAAAATTCAAATTTGAGCAGCAGGCTACAACGTGTGCATAATGTGTGCGTCCGTCATATTTGCAATATTCGTAAGTATGATCATGTTTCCCCGTCTTTCCAAACTCTGTCTTGGCTAAGGCTAAGCGATCGACGAGCCCTGCATTCTCTTGTTCTCTTATTTCAAATTCTGCGCACCGCTACCCCAATCTATTTGGCTTCTCGTTTTCAAAACTTATCCGCATATCATCAGCTAAGTACAAGATCTCATCATAACAATTTACTCATTATACCCTACCACAAGACATCTTTATATTCTTCATCTTATCAGTTTCAGTTGCTAGAAATTGGAACTCGCTACCGAGTGATGTAAGGGGTTGTTGGACAATAACTTCATTTAGGTCAAAATTACATAAATTCTTACTTAACAGATTAATTGCTGATTAATATTTATTACATATAATGAAACTAACATCTGTCCATTCTTATTATTATCATTAATTTCTCTTAATATATTTACAAAACCTCTAATGGCAATTACATTAATATTCTCATTATAGAAATATATTTTAGTTTATATATATATATATATATATTTTTTTTTTTACTAATAATTGTAACATAAAATATAAAATATACAGAGAAACTTTAGCTCGCCCCTGAAAGAGTAGAACTCGTGCTCAGGGGCGGATTCCTGAATTGAAATTAATAATTATACAATACAATTATAATTAATAATTATGCAATACAATTTGCAATTATAGTATATAAATTTAAATTTACAATTTTTCAATTTTTATAAAATCCATACATAACTTTTTAAATTTAATACTAGAACTAGTTGAATTGACAAGATTAGGATATTTAAATATAAATTTGTTATATATTCTTGGGCCTAAATTACTACTATGATTAAATACTGTAACAGTGTTGCATTTTGGTTCAAACGATCCTAAAGAATTCATACCTTTTGTTTCATAACTATGATGATACAATTCAAAATTATTTCGATTTTTATGTATGAATTTTATTAATACAAAAATTTGTCTTACGTTAAGTACATTAAAGTCTAGAAACAAATTTTGAGATGGAAAATCAATAGATTTATGAAGACATATTTTAATTATTTTCTTTTGTAATAAATAAAGTGGATTAAAATTGGATTTAAATGAGCTATATATTTTTTTTTCTCCCTGTAACATAGTTCTAGTAAGCTTATATTAAATTAATTTTCATCATTTTACTAGCTATCTCAAATCTCAAATTAATTATAATTGATTGAATTAAATTAGCTCATAAATTAAGTTACTACTTTACCTTATAGGTTTATCTGAATTTAAATAAATATGTAGTGTACTAGTCGTTAAAACTTAACTGAAGAATATTGCTGGAGAACCTTTTAAGTGTAGTGTAAATATTCGTAATTTAAATATGTATTGTATTGATTAAGGCTGGTTGAGTGAAAGAGAAGGCCTTATGGCCTTAACTCTGCCAGCGAAAATAAAACATTATTATTATTATTATTATTATTATTATTATTATTATTATTATTATTATTATTATAAAATGGAAGGGGATACACTACCAAAAATTCTTAAACTGAAAGTGAAAGGAAATCCTGGAAGGCCTATACAATGATGGAACAGATCACAGGCCCTAATCTTGGGGGGGGGGGAGAAAGATGATGATAACGGAGGTAGAGATGTAACATCCTAGCACACCCAAATATCCGAAAGTTCTCCGAACGTAATTGCAGCGAAAGCTTAAATCTCATGTGGCTTGTATTTTACATTATGTTGTGTAGCAAAAGAAAGTCAATTGATTTTATGCTTTTATAGCTTCAGTTATTTCTAGTGAACCTGAAATGAGCGCCAAATCGCTATCACTCCAGTTTTCGTGTCACTTGTCTCTTTGTGTACCAAAGCATCCAAAGTGCCTGCATTTAATAGCGAATATTATCGTACTGATGTATTTATTATGGATGTCCCTCTAGTCATTCTATTGGACATGGTCTCCCAGTACAAGTGCCTTTATTAATTGTGGAGTTACCTGTATCACGATTGGTACAGTCCTCTTGTCAGCTGCAGAATATAAGCTCGGATGATTGCCATGACAGCAGCTGGAACATACAACCCTCCCTCTTTTTTTATTTTTTTTATTTTTTTGTAAAGCTTGTGTCTCTTTTTTGAATGGCGCTAGTTTCAGATATCATTGTCATTGCCAGAATGAAATAAAAATCACGAATCATTGTCATATTCGTAAATTCTGCCTGAAACCAAAATATTGGTGTACTTTGTTCCTCCTTGATACTGTTTCGATCTGCCATAGGAAAAAAATACGGGGTGTTTCCTAATATGTAGTATCCTTTCAGGAACAAATATACTTACTTACTGGCTTTTAAGGAACCCGGAGGTTCATTGCCGCCCTCACATAAGCCCGCCATCGGTCCCTATCCTGAGCTAGATTAATCCATTCTCTATCATCATATCCCACCTCCCTCAAATCCATTTTAATATTATCTTCCCTAAAAGTCTTTTTTCCTCCGGCCTCCCAACTAACACTCTATATGCATTTCTGGATTCACCCATACGTGCTACATGCCCTGCCCATCTGAGACGTCTGGATTTGATGTTCCTAATTATGTCAGGTGAAGAATACAATACGTGCAGTTCTGTGTTGTGTAACTTTCTCCATTCTCCTGTAACTTCATCCCTCTTAGCCCCAAATATTTTCCTAAGCACCTTATTCTCAAACACTCTTAACCTATGTTCGTCTCTCAAAGTGAGAGTTCAAGTTTCACAACCATAAAGAACAACCGGTAATATACCTGTTTTATAAATTCTAACTTTCAGATTTTTTGACAGCAGACTGGATTATAAAAGCTTCTCAACCGAATAACAGGCATTTCCCATATTTATTCTGTGTTTAATTTCCTCCCGAGTATCATTTATATTTGTTACTATTGCTCCAAGATATTTGAACTTCTGCACCTCTTCAAAAGATAAATTTCTAATTTTTATATTTCCATTTCGTACAATATTCTCGTCACGAGACATAATCATATACTTTGTCTTTTCGGGATTTACTTCCAAACCTATCTCTTTACTTGATTCCAGTAAAATTCCTGTGTTTTCCCTATTCATTCGTGGATTTTCTCCTAACATATTCACGTCATCCGCATAGACAAGCAGCTGATGTAACTCGTTCAATTCCAAACCCTCTCTGCTATCCTGGACTTTCCTAATGGCATACTCTAGAGCGAAGTTAAATATGAAAAGGTGATAGTGCATTTCCTTGCTTCAGCCCACAGTGAATTGGAAACGCATCTGACAGAAACTGACCTATACGAACTCTGCTGTACATTTCACTGAGACACATTTTAATTAATCGAACTAGTTTCTTGCAGAAACAAATATTGTACATAAAAATACAGTAATTTGAAATATGTATGTGGTCTTCCTAAATCACCTTAATCCAAAAATCATAGTTCTTTTTCTGTTGCAAAACAATATCATTATCCATGATTTTTTTACATACCTTGTACTATTTAAAGAGGCTATTGCAGCACTTACGTTATCTAGCAACAATGAAACTGATTAATCGAGATGTTATTTTGGTGACGAGTCCAAGAATTATATAGAGGGTGTTTCAGAAATACTTTGACAAACCTTGGGGGCATGTTCCTCACACCAAAACAAGAAAATCTTTAGTTTTTTAATTTTTAATGAAAGAACATAATGAAACACATTGTGTTAGATATTGTCAGCTTGGTAATCAATTCAGAAAGGAATTGGCCACCCTATCCCATTATATCCTGGCCTAGTTGCATTATGAATGATGCCTTATTGGGGTCACTTACGAGGTTCCAATCAGTCTTCGGACTGCTGGGTAAACAATACATTTAATTTAATATTTGAAATCAGAGCACCGGAAGTGAATTTCAATTTGTTAGGTTTCCAGTTACAGAATGGCTGTTCCCTATCATAATGTGCAATGAAAGAAAGAAACTGGCCACTCCACCTCATTAATTAATAATTTATTTATTTAATCTGATAGGATTAAGGCCATAAGACCTTCTCTTCCATCCTACCAAAAAGAAATACAAACACTGATGAAAATAATACAAATTAAGTTAAGTTAAAGCCCTATAGAGGGTCAACAGAGTCAAAACAACACTATAGAGCTCTCATCGAGCTAATACAAGAAAAAAAGAAAGAAAACAGAGATAGCAATGTTGATAGTGATAACTGATAACTGATAATAATAATAATAATAATAATAATAATAATAATAATAATAATAATAAATACATTACATGTTAATTGTCAATATTACAACAGCATAGTTACAATGATCACTATATGTCGTGGGTTAAGGTGAAGTTGCGCAACCTGACAGGTGTTCAACAAGCAATTCCACGAACTAGAATGTGGTTTTTTAATTTAAATTTGAATTTTGATATTGTCCGACAGTCTCTGACATGGTCAGGGAGAGAATTCCAGAGGTGTGGAATAAATATGCTGAAAGATGATGAGTAGAAGGATGTTCTGTGCAGAGAAATAGAGAGAAGGTACATGTTCCGGGTTCGAGGTAGTGAAAGGAAAGCAAAACGAGATGCTAGGCAAGAGGGTGTGGAGGTGTGGATGATTTTAAATAGTAATAAGAGAGCGTTGAAGAATCGTCTTTCTTTAAGTGGACTCCAAGACAACAATTCTAGTGACGGTGTTACATGATCGAATTTTTCTGATGTTACAAACGAAACGAACCTAGATATTGTGAACACGCTGTAGTCTATGGGCAAGATCAATATTTAGATTCGTGAATAGAGAATCGCAATAATCGAAGTGGGGCATCACTAAAGTTTGGATCAGGTTCTTTTTAAGACTGAGAGGTAAAACGTTGGTTAAGTGTCTGAGGGAATGAATTATGGAAAAAGGTTGTCTTACATATGTAGGTCACTTGACTTTGAAAATTTAAATTTGAATCTAAATATACCCCTAAATTTTTTACTGTCTTACTATATGTAATTGTAGTACTATTTATTTTTGTATTTGATACAGTGACTAGATCTGTTTTGTTTAATGCTCGTTGGTGGCCCATTATTATAGCTTGTGATTTGTCTGGATTTAGTCTGAGTCCAAATTCCGTGTCTTAGTTGCCTCATGAATGATACCTTATTTAGATCATTTATGAGGTTCCAACCAGTCTTTTGTCTGCCGATTAAACATGTTAGAAATTGAATTTAATATTTGAAATCAGTGCACCGGAAGTATATTTCATATGTATGTATGTATTTATTAACAGTAAAATTGGGTATACACCCAGTGGCAGTGATATATAATATACAATAATTAAAATTACATGAAATAAAATAAAATAAACCTAAATGAAATAAAATGAAATAAACGTAAATCTATAAATAATAGATGAAATAAACCTAGGACTATAATTAAAAACTATTCTATAATAACGCATACGATAAGCAAAAGTATATCTAACTTACAAGCACATCTATTTCACCCAACTATTACCAATTTAAATAATTACATATCACCTTAATTACATACCAACTTAATTACATATCATCTTAATTAATTACATATCACCTTAATTTATTTACATATAAACTAAATTACATATCATCTTAATTAATTACATATCACCTTAATTTATTTACATATCAACTAAATTACATATCATCTTAATTAATTACACATCAACTTAATTATTTTACATATCAACGTAATTAATTATATATCAATTCAATTAAGTACATGACACAACTTAAATAATTACACTGCACCTCCAATTACATTTTCAGTCTAATCTTCTCAACTTTTCCTTAAATGTATTGATATATTCAGATTCCATTTACAAAATGGCTGTTTCCTGAGATAATAAGAAATTTAAAAATTATTGGAATTTTACAGTTAAAATTTCTTTCGAATAAACTGATATATGCCTATTGAGAGCAAGGGAATATTTGTATAATGTACAAATACTAACGAGGAGGGTGAAAAGTTTATAATGCCTGGCAAATATATTTCTGGAAACATTTATTTCTGGTGATGTGTCAGTTGCATTTAAACTTTATACCCCGTTCTGTATAATTACTGCAGAAACCGACAACATCCCTCATCTGCTGAAGTAAAAAGGGGCGCAGAAGCAAGGTTTATGACAAAGCAAAATGGAAGCAAAAACCCGTGCGATTGTCTGCCTAAATGTTCCTACTAATTATGAGCCTCTAATTACGTAACAGACCCCTCTCTCTCTCATCCCTCCGAGCGCATGCAATTACGAAATAGAAGCCTCAGTATTTTGAAGTTGAGCACTGCGTGTAAATTTCTAACTCTGATGACGTGACATCGAATATAACTTTTTTTTTTACCTCTCCTAAATCCCCAATTTATGAACGAGGGATGAGAAGTTGAACAATGTCAAAACAAACCTCTCTTTTTTACCCTTAATATTACACCAATATTTAAAGCACAGCCCGGGGCTTGCTGCGGTTCAAAATAGCTAATAAAGTATAGGATGACAGGCTTTTGTTTGTGCTCCGTAATCCTATCGCATACGTCATGTGCTAGTGCAGATACCTGCTAAATATTGCCTGGATAAATACATTGCTCTGGTTAATTTTCGGTTATTCGTAGCGTTACGAGAAAAATAAATTTTAATCCTAATTGTGAGGGATAGCTATTGCAATATTCTTGCTTTTTCTTACTCTTTCTTCATCACTTTTATCCAAACCATCTTTCTTCCATTTTTTCCCACTTTCTCCTTTCCTGAAATCATCAGCTATTCTTTCACTCCATTTCTACCTTATTTCGTCTGTCCCTTTTTAATTTTCTCCTTTCTTCTGTCTTTTATTGTTGCTTTTTCTTACTCTTTCTTCACCACTTTTATCCAAACCATCTTTCTTCCATTTTTCCCCACTTTCTTCTTTCCTGAAATCATCAGCTATTCTTTCATTCCATTTCTACCTTATTCCGTCTGCCCCTTTTTAATTATCTCCTTTCTTCTGTCCTTTATTGTTCATATATATATATAATTTGAGCTGGTAATGGAAATTACGGGAAAATGGCTGGACGGATTTTAATAAATGGCCCCTCATTTTGAAGCTTGGAACTCAAAGTTTTTCAGAAAAATAGCAGTTTTTCAATGAAATGTCAATTTTTCAACATAATTTTCCTATTTTCCAAAATCCATCTGTCGTCAGTTTTGAGAACTAGCTAATTGCATTTCAGAATAAAACAAAACACACACTACAGTAAACAATATTACACGAAGGTCATGATCTGCAAGAATGCTGACATATTTAGAGCTCAAATTAAATTGGTTATTAAAAACTTAACTTACTAAAAATAATTTACAGGTTCGGTTCTGTGGTGTGTAATTTTCTGTGTATTGGATATTAAAAACAACAAAACTTGAGGTGGTTTGATAACATTATTACCATTAGAAATGAAATATTATTGTAGTTAATGCCATGATGTGACTATTTTTCATTAATTATACATATTAATGCTATATTGATGATATGAAAATAAAACGTTTTGGGGTTATGTAAGTAGATGTAGAGAATAACTTAAATTAGATTTTGATTTCTATATTTTACTGAGTGGCGGCTAAATAGTATAGAATTATAGTATATGTTACTGAAAGCTATAAAACTTAGGTAAGATAATAATATTATTAAAAATCAAATATTTTTATAGCTATTAATCAAGTGGACTTGTATCTTTTTCATATATTTAATGGCGGTGTGGTGTAGATATTTATATGCGTGGTTCTCTTCAGTATTGGCTCGAGGGAGAGTATCTTTCATTATTATGGAAGTAAATAATTTTCAGAATATCTGGTATTCTTCATTGAAAATAAATCTGAAAAATGTTTATTTGAACGTCTAATGAACTTAGTTTGCAGCATTTGCTGCACAAGCCACTAGTTCATATATCTTTTCGTTTCTTTTATCTTCCTATTAATTCGTTTTCAATTCCTCTTACTATACGTTCAATTCCTTTAACTAATAATTCCTTTTAAGTTACTTTATTTTCTCACTCACTTTTCTTCCCATCCCTTCTTCTTACGTTTATTGGCCTTCACGTTCGTTTTGCTTTCCGTTTTATCCATATTTACCCCGCTTGTTCTTTTGCTGTTCGGCATTTTACGTTACTTTTACTGTCCCTTTTTCTTACCATTTCTAGCTTTTGACGTTACATTTCACATTCATTTTCCTTCAGCTTTCTGTTCTTCACACTACTTTTTCTTCATGTTCTTCTTCCTCCTAGTCTTTTTTCTTCACATTAATATTTCTTCACGTTTCGTTTTCTTCTCTTTCACTTTTCCTTACGTTTCTTTACCTTCCTGTTCCCTTTTTTCTAATCTTTATCTTCATGTTCCTTTACCACGATATGACTTTTCCTATACGTTTTGTTTTCTTTCTGTCTGTTTCTTTTTATGTGTCATTTTCTTCCCGGTCTTCTTTACATTCATTTTCCTTCACGTTTATTTTTCTCTGCGTTCTGTTTTACTTTTTTCATTCATGTTCATTTTCGTCCCGTTTGCTTTCTTCGTGTTCGTAATTTGCATTCTTTTTCTCCCCCGTTTTATTTTTTTTTAAATTTATTTTTCATCCTATTCCTTTTTCTCATTTTATTTTTATTTTTATTTTTTTCTCTCTTCATTTTCTTCCCGTCCGTTTCTCTTCCAATTTCTTTTTTATTCCAATTTTTTTTCTTCTCATTTCTTTCTCCTCTCGTTAATTCTTTTATCCATTCCTTTCTTTTCCAGTTTATTTTTCTTCCCTATATATTTCGTCCCGTTTCTTTCTCTTTCCATTACTTCCTTTTTCCGTTTTCTCTTCTTTCCATTTCTTTTTCTTCCCGTTTATTTTTCTTGTGTATGTTTTTCTTTCCCTGTTTTTATCTTTTCGTTAATTTTTTACTCATTTTTTCCTATTTCTTTCTTCCATGTTTTTTTTCTTTCCGTGAATTTTGCTCTCATGTTTTCTTTCTTTTTCTTTCTTCCCCGTTTCTTTTTCTTTGCGTTAACTTTTCTGTCATTTTTTCCTATTTCTGTCTTACACGTTTTTTATTTTCTTTCCGTTAATTTTGCTCTGATTTTTTCTTCCTTTTCGTTTTTTCCCCATTTTTTTTATTTCCGTTAATTTTGTTCTAATTTTTTCCTATTTCTTTCTTCCCCGTTTCTTTTCATATCTGTTAATTTTGCTCCCATTTTTTCTTCGTGTTTCCTTTTCTTCCTAATAATTTTATTCCAATATCTTTCTTTTTCTGTTTCTGTAGCTTCTCTGTTCTTTTTCTGCTTATTCCGCTTTCCTCCCGTCCCACTTTCTTTCCTTTTTATTCTTTGTTTTTCGTTTTAAATTGCATTTCATTCTAGTTATTTTCCTTCTTTTTTCTTTCGTATTCCTCTTCTGTGGTCCTTCTGCCAGGCGTTCTTCATTACCGTAGTTTCTTTTTCCTTCCGTTCTTTATTCATTAAAGTTTTTGTCTTTCTGTCGTTCTTTCCCTCGTCTTAATTCGTTCCATCGCTTTATTTATTGTCAACACTTGTTCTGTCTCCCCCTCCTTATTACACACCTTTTGCTCTTCTATTCTCGTTTTGTTTCATTATTTTCCTTTCCCTTCTTCATTGCTCTCGCAGAGTATCCTTTCTTCATCCCAAGTTCCACCGACGCCAGATAATATTTTCCCGTTTTTCTTTTATTTTTGTTTTTCTTTAGTCTACGTATCTTTCTTTTTTATTTCATCTTCCCTTCTTTTATTTATTTTTTTATTTGACATTATTTGTTTTGGGAGCCATTATTTCCTTCTTTTCGATCTTTTTCCTATCAATTCTGTTGAATAGAAAGTATTTATCTCTCTCTCTCTCTCTTCTAATTCATTCTTTCTATTTACATCGTTCTCGATTCAATCCTATCGTATGTTATTACAAATATGGAAGTCCTCTGTGTCTAGAATAATGTCCAGGTTATTTGTTGCACATCTATATATATATAATTTGAACTGGTAATGGAAATTACGGGAAAACGGCTGAACGGATTTTAATGAATGACCCATCATTTTGAACCTTGGAAATCAAAGTTTTTCGGAAAAATAGTAGTTTTCAGAGAAATGTCAATTTTTGAACATAATTTTCCTGTTTTCCAAAATCCATCTGTCGTCAGTTTTGAGAACTAGCTAATTGCATTCACGGCCTACTTGATGTAACATCACGTCGGCCATGTTGCATTTCAGAATAAAACAAAACACACACTACAGTAAACAATATTACACGAAGGCTATGATATGCAAGAATGCTGACATATTTAGAGCTCAAATTAAATTGGTTATTAAAAATTTAACTTACTAAAAATAATTTACAGGTTCGATTCTGTGGTGTGTAATTTTCAGGGTACAGCTGTGTATTGGATATTAAAAACTACAAAACTTGAGGTGGTTTGATAACATTATTACCATTAGAAATGAAATATTACTGTAGTTAATGCCATGATGTGACTATTTTTCATTAATTATACATATTAATGCTATATTGATATGAAAGTGAAACGTTTTGGGGTTATGTAAGTAGCTGTAGAGAATAACTTAAATTAGATTTTGATTTCTATATTTTACTGAGTGGCGGCTATGTAGTATATATAGTATATGTTACTGAAAGCTATAAACCTTACGTAAGATAATAATATTATTAAAAATCAAATATTTTTATAGCTATTAATCAAGTGGAGTTGTATCTTTTTCATATATTTAATGGCGGTGTGGTGTAGATATTTATATTCGTGGTTCTCTTGAGTATTGGCTCGAGAGAGAGTATCTTTCATTATTATGGAAGCAAATAACTTTCAGAATGTCTGGTATTCTTCATTGAAAATAAATCTGAAAAATGTTTATTTGAACGTCTAATGAACTTAGTTTGCAGCAGTTGCTGCACAAGCCACTAGTTATAATTGTATTGCTAAATACATAAATTGTAATCGGTTTAACGCAGAGGTTAATTCTGAGCCATCGTTTCATATCATACCAGGAAAGGAACCGTGATTTCCGATCGGTGGAGATAGTGAATGCATTGCATCTGTTTCCATGGCAATAATTTGAAGCCATCAGTTGCATGCTCTGGGCTCCACCAATATGTACAGAGGAACTCAGATCTGTTACACGGACGGCTGACCCAGATCTGTTTGTTTATGACGTTTTACTAGAGGCAAATCGCGATACCTGGAAATACATCGTAATTGCATTACACGTGTTCGAAACCTTGATCTGCAGATCGAAATAGCTTACTTATTTACAAATGGATTTTAGAGAACTCGGAGGTTCATTGCCGCCCTCTCATAAGCCTGCCATCGGACCCTATCCCGAGCAAGATTAATTCAGTCCCTACCATCATATTCCAATTCCCTCAAATCTACTTTTATATTATCCTCCCATCTACGTCTCGGCCTCCCCAAGGTCTATTTCCCTCCGGCCTCTTAACTGACGCTCTATATCAGCGGTGGCGAAAATGTAATCGTGCGCCGAGCCACTGTATAATCTGCAACGAGCATAGCACCTATGAAGGGAGGCGGACACCCGAAGGGGAAGAGAAGCAACTGTCTGACTTATTAACGGGTTTTCATTATCCTTACGTCAGGCACTTAAATATAATTTTATACAGTACAAGGCTACAAACTAATGTTTAGTACGTGTAACGAAGAAACAAATGAACAATATCACAACCTAAAATTAACTGTCTTCAGAATTTCACTGCAACAAAGTTTCAAAATCAGGAATTATGTCACTTACTGCCAGTCGTAGTTGATCACGAAGGTATTTGTCTGTCAGTCGTGATCTAAATTTGGTTTTTACTATTTTAATTGTTGAAAATAATTTTTCATTTCACAAACGTAAGTTGTAGCGAACATGGCTTCAACAGAGCAAGCGAAAGAACGAAGCTTCGGATATTTATTTTTTGGCAAAGATTTGAAAGTTCAACATTTGTCAAGTCCTTACATGTAGCTTTCATTTGACATCACATAGTAAATCAGTGAGTTCAAATTGAAGAGCTAACCGCATTATTCGTACATCTGCTGAAAAAGGGTCGACGTACAGAGATGATGATGATGATGATGATGATGATGATGATGATGACGACGACGACGACGACGACGACGACGACGACGACGACAACAACAACAACAATAACACTTAACCTTTTAATTTTTCATCAGTAACATGTAGTATAATGCCGTTTATGTTATGTGTTATGTAATACTTGTGAACAAATCATACATTTAATATTCTCATCATATTGACAGCAAAAAAATGCATCCTCCCATCCTACTTGGAACTTTCGTACATGGATTCGAGAGAGACATATGCCACTCGCAGGTCAGAGACAAATACAAATGGAACGGAGTTTGACTCCAGTGAGTGAGAGGGTGGGGGTTGGCGGAGGTTAGAAGCAAGCGATGCACAGCTATCACTGCGAGCCACAATGTCTCGCGAGTCACATTCTCGCCACGGCTGCTCTATATGCATTTCTGGATCACCCATTGCTCTGCCCATTTCAGACGTCTGGATTTAATGTTCCTAATTATGTTATGTGAAGAATACAATTCTGCGTTTTGTAATTTTCTCCATTTTCCTGTAACTTCATCCTCTTAGCCCCAAAAATTTTCCTAAGCACCTTATTCTCGAACATCCTTAACCTCCGTTCCTCTCTCAGAGTGAGAGTCCTATTCTTAAAATACTTAGTTCGGTGTCTTTTTTCTAATTTATCCTTTGAAGAGGTGGAAACATTCAAATATCTTGGAGCAACAGTAACAAATATAAATAACGCTCGGGAGGAAATTAAACACAGAATAAATATGGGAAATGCCTGTTATTATTCGGTTGAAAAGCGTTTGTCATCCAGTCTGCTGTCAAAAAAATTGAAAGTTAAAATTTATGAAATAGTTATATTACCGGTTGTTCTGTATTGTTGTGAAACTTGGACTCTCAGTTTGAAAGAGGAGGGAAGATTAAGGGTGTTTGTGAGAATAAGGTGGTTAGGATAATATTGAAGGGCAAAGGCTAATTGTGATCTCCTGGTCTCTGATCGGTTCAAAAACCCTGCTATAACTGATATTTTAACCCTTGCGGTGAATTTCGGTTAAGTCCGGAGGGCCTAATTAGTCAAATTCACTCTCCTCACCTCCACGCTGGGCACCCTGGGATCTTTTTAAGATGCAAAAGAGAGAGTGGTGTGCGGAAAGCAACGGAAAGCTACCACATTTATCTCTCCCAAGAAAAATTGCAAATGGTTGGGTCACTGGCTGAGAAGAAACTGCATACTGAAGGATGCACTGGAAGGAATGGTGAACGGGAGAAGAGTTCGGGGCATAAGATATCAGATGATAGACGATATTAAGATATATGGATCGTATGAGAAGACAAAGAGGAAGTCAGAAAATAGGAAAGATTGGAGAAAGCTGGGTTTGCACTGAAAGACCTGCCTTTGGCCAGAACAGTAAATTAATGAATGAGGAAGTTATTTAGGGCTAAGAGGGATGAAGCTACAGGAGAATGGAGAAAATTACACAACACAGAACTGCAGGCATTGTATTCTTAATCTGACATAATTAGGAACATTAAATTCAGACGTTTGTGATGGGCAGGGCATGCAGCACGTATGGGCGAATCCAGAAATGCATGTAGAGTGATAGTTAAGGTATATGTACACCTTTACATACAAACAATTTTGTTTTGTATAATTTTGCTCTGTAAAATTTTTATACATTTGAGAATGGTACCAGAAAGAGAATGAAGTGAACAAATCCCTTGAAATTATTTCTAAAGTGTTTATAAAATTATTTTGTTTATAATTTTGACATACAACTTGAAACATGATAGCTCATGCTGTTTTTAAGATAGAGCCACAGTTTTTTTCACTGTTTTATAGTTAAAACTATTCTTTAGTGCCTGACATTGAGCATTTTTTTTATTTTTATTTACATTAATTAAATATTACCATATATGTAACTTATACTAATATTTTATGTTGCATAAATCATGTAAAAATCCATAGATAATTATTAATTATATTAATGTTATTTTACTCATTGTCAGGCACTGGGGGACATTTCAAGCTTCAAAATGACATCAATATCTTCTTGGTATCACCATATTTGGCCGAGATATCATGCTTGAAAGAATTAAATATTCTAAAATTACCATTTACAGGAAATGAGCCCAAACTTTCAGAGCCTAGAAGACTCCATCATCATACGTCACCCCTTAAGCAGCTTCATGTGGGTCCAGTTTCAGCTTCTTTCAGCCTCTCAAATATCTCCGCCTTGTTTTAACTTCAGATGTTGAATGTTTTTTTTTTTTTTTTGGTATTTTTGTCCCTATTTCCATTGATGCAACAAATCCTGCGATGGTGTTTGTCCTAGGCTTTATGCCCATCCTCCTCAGAATTGTAATTTCTACTTTTGGACTCTTATTAAAATGACGTACAACATCACTGACACAAATTTACAGTTTTATGACTAACAGAAAAGATTATAAATTACTTCATTATGTAAAAACGTTTTTTTTTCAATCTAATGATCATGCCCAGATATCTATGCATCTATTTCGGGACTAGAAAGAAGTTTATTTTTCAAGCAATGCTGGACGAGGGGATTGACTGCTACGAAGATCACTCCAAAAGTAAGTGACCGTGGCTGATGATGCAGCATTTTGGAAAATGGGGCTTATCTGAAAAACGATAAGGCATAAATCGAAAATGTTTTATATCAAATTAAAGGGGAGAAAATTCTCTATTGAAATAGTTATATTTTGAAAATTCTAATTTTTCATCATTTTTTGCCTTAAGAGACCGGAGGGAAAAATACCTTTGAGTAGGCCGAGACATATATGGGAGGATAATATTAAAATGGATTTGAGAGAAGTGGGATATGATGGTAGGGACTGGATTAATCTTGCTCAGAATAGGGACCGATGGCGGGCTTATGTGAGGGCGGGAATGAACTTTCGAGTTCTCTAAACGCCATTTGTAAGTAAGAGAGTAAGTAAGGTATCCTTTTTGTACTCTAATAGTGTCTCTGTATAGTTTTCCAGGACTATGTATAATATCTCTATGCACAGCTATTTCTCTTAAATTCATTGTTATATTTTGTTTATATCATTCATTACGAAACATTTACCTGGGGAAAATGCACATTAAATATTTATAATTTCAGTAAAAAATTAAAGATTCTTTATTTGAAATTTAAAAGCGCAATATAAATCCCTTAGTATACTTCTTTGGTTCGTAAACTAAATGAAAATGCCTGACATTCCGTTGGGAGATCTGATAATTCTAGGAACTGCTACCAAACCGTCTCCAGCATTTGTGGTTTTAATCAAGCCAATTGGGATAACTTTTTATCAGTCTGGTTAATACGTGATGAGAAAGTACAGGAACATCATTTTATTTTTACTTCAATTTTTATTGTACCTGAGTTTTTGAATGTACTTCACTCCCACCCCCTCTACTAGTAAACTTACACAGAACCGAGGCCGCGTATGCAGTACTGAGTTAGTGAGTATAGTATGTTCCAGAAATATGTTCGCGTTTTCCAGTGACGAAAGACCTTTCAATATTGAATCATATTTTCGCACAGGTACTGTCGTCCGTTTGCCTACGTCGCATCCCGGTTTCCCCCACCTGCTTCTGTTCGCCCCTCTGTAAAGTCTAGTAGCTGGGCTGTCTTAGCTCTTTTCTGAAAACATTAATTTCTGTTAGGAATTGGACGTCTACGTAATATTATACAACTGTTTAAAATAACTTAAATAAAAGGGCCTCGTTAAGTAATTAACTGTCACGTGATCCCCCCCCCCTTTCTACGACCCTGCGACAAAACCACTTGAACGGACAGTACATAGCATTTCTGAGTAATTTTATCTTTTCGGTTCGGGCAGAAGTGAAGATTGAATTTACAGTACGTAAGGTACTCTTTTATAGAGTAGGTACAGAATTATTTCAACATGAGTTACTCGTACTAAGGACGAAACTGGTAATTGGAATTAGGTACAATAGTCTATAGTGCGATAATATGCATAAAAGAACTGAAGCCTGTATCGAAATGAACGGCCACCATTTTCAAAAGTGTGTTTAAATATCCGTATTATGATTATTTTTCAATTTAACTTCATTCTCTATATTGTACGCTAATGTGCTGTAACAGTACAATATACACTGCATAATTAATACGTCCGAATGGATAGTTCAATTCGAGAGTAAAAACACTAAGTGTTAATACAGTACTGTATTTTGATTAAATAAAAACCTAATGAAAATGATCAAACTCAAAATTGCGATATTTCCTAGTTTACGTAAATGAACTACTTTTCTTCCCTCCTATACCTAGTAAAGTGATCTGTATTTTACGACAGTATCATCGAACTCCAGTCTTGGAAGGGGGAGCAAGCGGTGTTTCCTTTTCTAGACTTTTAATCCAAAGATATAGCCAGGTTAATATAAAAAATGTTAGTAAAAATAAAATGATGTACCTGTATATGCTATTCACATAACACAGATTTTTAATCTGTTAGTTTCGAAGCCAAGATTATACGTAGCAGCCTGCAATGTTGAAGCACGAAGCCAGTCTCCAGGGTCGTGCCACACATTTTCACTTTGCAACACATCGTATTAAATTTTTTGTTTTGTTTTGCTTTTGCTGGATGGTGAAACAAATTAACATGCTTGCATTGCAATTGAGTTTTTGTTCCCAACATGTGCTTATGTTTTATGTTTCATTTTATTTTATTTTTTTTTTTTAATTTCGGTGTAACTAAAAGTTATGGCGTATTAATTAACATCACTTCATATTGCTGGATATATATTAGATATTTACTTGCAGGATATAAATACGTTCAAATGTAATTAAGTTCGTTAGTGTTTTGTTATATTGTTCGTATATGCTTTCATATATATATTTAATATGACGGCGAGTGAATAAATGTGAGTTTGACACACGTTCCTGTAACTATGGAGATTTCTATAGCAACAGATTTTAATTATGTTATCTTGTCTGATATAATATCACTGGAGGCAGATGTTTTTATTTGAGAGTAATGTGAATATTGTTTATATTAACAAGTGAGAAATGTGTATTTTTACTTTTATTTATACAGTATAAGGATGAAGTGTTGTGGTGCTGTAATACATCAATTTAAAGATTTCCGCTACGCGGAATGGTCTGAAGGATGTCATCCAGGCGCTCTTGAATTAAATATCTTGCCAAAAGTCAGTGATTGACAAATTAGTTTCTTTCCTCCCCTTGTTTGCATTTGTTGGTTATTTTTATGTCCGGTGGTATGGTAGAAAAAGCCTCATGGCCTTAACTCCATCAGATTTACTCTGTATGTATATATATATATATATATATATATATATATTTTTTTTTTTTTTCATTTTTATTTAGTATTCTGCCCAAAGGCAGGTCTTTCAGCTTTCTCCGGTCTTTCTTATTTTCTGCCTTCCTCTTTGTTTCCTCATATGATCCGTATATCTTAATGTTGTCTATCATCTGATATCTTCTTCTGCCCCGAACTCTTTTCCCGTTCACCATTCCTTCCAGTGCATCCTTGAGTAGGCAGTTTCTTCTCAGCCAGTGACCCAACCAATTCCTTTTCCTCTTTCTGATCAGTTTCAGCATCATTCTTTCTTCACCCACTCTTCATTTCTTATTCTGTCTGTTTACTTCACACGTTCCAGTCTTCTCCATATCCACATTTCAAATGCTTCTATTCGCCTCTCTTCACTTCGTTGTAATGTCCATGTTTCTGCCACCCATACAATGCCACACTCCATACAAAGCACTTCACTAGTCTCTTCCTTAGTTCTTTTTCCAGAGATCCGCAGAAGAAGCTCCTTTTTTCTATTAAAAGTTTACTTGAACATTGCCATCCTCTTTTTGATTTAGTGAACCGTAAGTAGGCGTAATGTAATTAATGTCAGGGGTTATTCTTTGAGATATTTCAAACAGGAAAGTTTAATACAATTTTGTTCGTTTTTGCTTCCTTATCGAGGTAAAAATTGTTTTATATCGAACATTTCATAGCGTGTTTTGAGGAAGTCATTGATTTAATTCCCAATATGCTCAGTAAATTTAAGAGAGCAATGTATTATGCTATAAATGATTGAAAGAATCTTAGTTTTGGCCTTTAAATATACATAAATTTGATCCAAACAAAAGTAACATTTTAAAATATCTTTTTAGAACGAAAAGTTACGTGTTACATTTGTTCGGATGAAATTTTTCGACATTTGAAGGACAAAACTAAAATTCTTTCAATCGCTTATTATCATAATTCGTGACCCTCTTAAATTGACTGAGCATATTGGGAATTAAGTCAATGGTTTTCCCAAATTGAATGTATATTGAATGAATTGATGAATTGTATATGCTGTAAATTATAAAGTAGTCTGTATAGCTCAACTGATGAATTGTTTATGATTATAAATTGAATTAATCTACTTGATATTAATTGCACAAATTTGTATAGCTTAATGAAAGTATGCTTGTAAATTGAATTAATCTGCTTACTTTGTATTGTATATGTTTGTATAGTTTTGGCCAATGAATTGTATATGCTTTAAATTGAATAGTAATCTGTATAGCTCTGTTGATAAATTGTTTCTGTTTGTAATTTGAAGTAGTTTGCATGATATGTATTATCAATTTCTGTATATCACAACTGGTTGAATTGTTTATGCCTTAAATTTAACTAACTTACTTGTTTTGTATTATACATATAGCTCAGCTGATGAATGATCGTTTGCGTTTGTAAATTTAATAATCTAATTGGCTTTGTATTGTATATTTTTAGTAGAGCCATCGATGTAGCTCAGTCGGCAGACTCGCTGGGCTGCTGATCCGGAGCTGCGTTCGGGCTTGGGTTGGATCCCCCTTTGGTCTTTGGTTTCTTCCGAGGTTTTCCACAGCCGTGGGACTGAAGCCAGATGGTCTATGGCGAGTCCTCGGCATCAACCCCTTTGATTTGATTACCTGTTTGGTTTTTTCCGAGGTTTTCCCCCCACCAAAATGCAAATGCCGGGTAATCTTTTTGGCGAATCCTCGGACCTCACCTCATCTCACTACATCTCGCCAAAATATTGTAAAAAATTGCATAACATTGTAGAAAATTACTAAATTGTAAAACTATAAAAATTTGTAAAAATTGTAATTGTAATATTATAAAAATTTTGACTTGTTCCACATCTTAAAGCTTCATTGCTCATGTAAGATCTATGGAATGAAATGAATGAATGAATGAAATGAATGAATGAATGAATGAATGAATGAATGAATGAATGAATGAATGAATGAATGAATGAATGAATGAATGAATGAAAACACGCCATGAAATGTTTCATATTAAACAATTTTTATATGGGAAAGGAAACATAAACGATCAAAATTGTATTAAACATTTTTGTTTGAAATATCTCAAAGATTAACCGTCTGAAATTAATAACATTACTTATGGTTCACCCTGTGTGTGTATATATATATACATATACACTAGCCGTACCCGTGCGCTCCGCTGCACCCGTTAGAAATAAATATAAAGTAATTACATAATTAAAATAGGACATTTGATCCAGGGAACATTCGTGTTTGATAGAAGGATAAATCGTTTAATATGTTACTTAATTTAAATTGCATCCAAATAATTAAAATGCGATCATTTTGGTCCAGAGACACTGATTTGGTGCAATGACAATTCCTTTAACATGTTTCTTAATTTTTATTACATGCAACCATAGTTTAATGAAGATTGACATCATTTAGATTTAATGTGTATATTTTATTTTACTTGTTATAGGTTTCCATTGAATTATGGTAATAACTTAATTTTAACCCTTGTTTTCTACGTATTCAGTAAATGGCGCTTAGCCCACTATGGTTGTGAACCCTTCAAATAACTTAAATTATATTACTGTATATAATATTACATATATTATATTATATTATATTATATTATATTATATTATATTATATTATATTATATTATATCAGAAGTTACTTAATAACATTATAGCATTATGTCCATCTCGAGAAACTACACTTTCCAATGGTGAAATAATAATTAATTATACAAATCGGTTAATTTAGCTTCCGATATTACTTCATACAAACACAGAAACATTCTCTGTAGGCTATCTTTCATAGCTTTCGATTGTTGCTGTCCAAGGCTCCTTATAGACGAAGTCATTTGTTTATTTCATTACACGGCCTTAGATGGCAGTTATTTTAATTTTAAAACTCATTTATCTCATGAAATATCAGTCCTATCAACATTTTTCAAGGAATAAAACTTATCGCAAATTATTTTTAGAGGAAGTTTTGTTATGTAACATTTTTCACAAAAATCAATAATAATCGAGGTATTTCGATTTATTTAATTCAGACCTCCTTATAACCCCCTTTTTAAATAAAGTATTTTGAATGCCATATAGCCTAAAATCTAAGTTACAATGAACTTAATTTATATTCCAATTTTCATCGAAATCCGTTCAGCCATTATTGCGTGAAAAGGTAACAAACATACAGACAGACAGACAAACAAAAATTTCAAAAAAGCGATTTTCGGTTTCAGAATGGTTAATTATATATGTTAGGATCAATTATTTTTGGAAAATCAAAAATTACCAGAAAAATTTCGTCTACAGATTTATTATTAGTATATATATATATATATATATATATATATATATATATATATATACACTATTTATTTGGTCGAGAGCTAAAGGGTGAATAATTGAAGTTCAATTCACGACGTAGTTTAAGGTCTTAGAAAAGTGTTGAACCAGATTAATGTAACAAAAATGTGGCATAATCATGCAATTTCGTACTATAGCTTGTAATAGCGATGGAAGTAGAGTTCTCTTGTTTTATGTCCGCATCCAACTCGCCTACCCCAAACGATGGCACTACTAGAGCGTGTAATATGGGTACTTGATCCGGAATGTTTACCATGCAAGTAATATGAGTGGACAACAAAATGGCGGGCATAAATAATCAATCTACCCCTCCAGCGAACCAACCCCAGGCATATCATCGGCGTTGTGGAAATGAGGGAAAGAGAGGAGAGGGGTTTGAACTGGTGGTGGTTAGTTATGTGTCAACAACTCATTTTTACGCCCTCAAAAAAAAAATAGCATGTGGTGTAACATCGGTTTACATGGTTGAAAAATTGTGTTTCGTCGGTGTACACATATCCGACATGCAATTGTTTCCTGTCCCACCTACAGCGAATATCTTGTAATTAATCGTTATTCAGTTGTTACATTGTTTTTGCCAGAAAGATGGTATGTCTGGGTTTCGTATTAACTTTTTTTAAAGCTTGATTCCAAATGCTGAAATATGGGGTATAGTTCAGAATTTTGCTATTTTTATCGCTAAAGATTAACGTATATAAAGTGGTTATCTATGTTGTATGTTAGGCCCTTTGTAAAATATTGTCTCTATCTCTGGTGTAGCGATTTCAAATAGATTATATTTTTCACGAAGATATAAATCATTGACAGGTCTGATTTACCTATGATTTGAATTCTGCTTTCGCTTTTAAAAGCATCAGGGTAAATTTTGAATAGTTCGTCACTTATTTGTATTAGAGGAATTTTATAGCTTGTGAATATAACAAAATCATACATATTTTACAAACTAATAATAAATTGCACACAGCAATAGAATACGAATGTATCTATAGGTTATTCTGCGCAGGAATCGAGAAAAATAAATTGTAAAAAGAATTACAACATTGCCCCTTATAGGATCGTGTCGATGCCACCCGGCACGCATTCGTAAGCTATAGTCCCGTCGCTCTAATTTCCGGCAGCCAGTCGCGTTGCAGGTCGGCTACATTTAAACGTGTGCGTCTTGTGATTCGCTGTTGAAGACGTCATTCATTTCTTAAGGCTCGATAAATACTTAATATAATCGCCCGCCATTTTGGCTCTTTCGTTGGCGTTCTCAGAAAGCACACGAAGACATTATTTGCCGTTCAATTATATGCTGATTTGCAGTGCGTTTGATTTATTACCATAGGAGCTACGACATGATAATGTTTAACGGTATGGCAAATAGATTCCTCGTATGGTAGCTCGGCAACGAAAGAACAAAAATGGAGAACGATACTACCTACCTAGACTTTACAGAGCCTTCACTTTCTAAGACGTAAGCAAAGAGGAGGAGCCACGCCGGGAATAACAGCGTCGCGACTATAAATAACCGTCGACCTGGTTGGCAAGTTGGTATAGCGCTGGCCTTCTATGCCCAAGGTTGCGGGTTCGATCCCGGGCTAGGTCGATGGCATTTAAGTGTGCTTAAATGCGACAGGCTCATGTCAGTAGATTTACTGGCATGTAAAAGAACTCCTGCGGGACAAAATTCCGGCACATCCGGCGACGCTGATATAACCACTGCAGTTGCGAGCGTCGTTAAATAAAACATAACATTTAACACTATAAATAACCTCATTTGTTCATTCATGACTCAGGTTATGTTCCTATTACAACATTCATCAAATGGAAAGCTCAATCTATACTTATTAGCTTAGCGAATCCATCATTATTTGTTTCAATAAATAGTGAGTAAACGTTGCTTATATTTTTAAATACTTCATCGTAGGATGTGGCATCGTCTCTAGGCGCGTAACTTGGAAAAATCTTATTAAAGAAATCACCCCCAAACTAAATCAAGCATGTTTTGCTATTAGATCTATGCAAGAGATACTAAATATCAATACCTTAAAAACAATATACTTTGCATACTTGCAGTCGGTATTGAGTTTTGGAATAATATTCTGGGGAAATTCTACAGATAGCAATAGTATAGTCCTACTACAAGAAAGAGTAATTAGAATAATAGTAGATGCCAAATCTAGGGAACCGTGTAGGACAGCGGTGACCAAAATTCGAGCTGCAGTGATTACATGCTGCAGACAGCCTATGAAGTCAGGAGACGGAGGAAAGGTAGTTGGCATGAAAACTACAACCAGTGGCGGTTCCTGTACTAACATCTTGATCCATCCCGCGGATAAAAATCTTAAGCTTTGCTGTATCAGTAATGTCACTGCTGTCATCAAGAGCCAGTGAATAGTATACGATTTTTCTTGATTCTTTTTTTAACCTTCCTCTTAAATATAATCAGGAATTTTCTAAAATTTTCTCTCGATACTTGCTCGAGAAATTCGTAGTTTTTTTAAAATTAAAAACTTCTTATGGAGAAGTTATTTAAGCTATTTTAATCATTACTCTTTTGAGAAATTCTGTTCTATTAAAAGGCTTTAAAGTATGAGATATTTCAAACCCCATTAGGTAGCTGACTTCCTTACATTTATTTATCTCATTTTTCTCTGCATGTGCTAAAAAGAATAAATGTTCATCTTCCCTCTTGCTTAAAAAAGTCCCTTGTGCAGACACTTGTATTTCTCTATTTTGACTATGCTGACATTTTACTGACTGACCTCTCCAGCGACAACAAAACGATACTTTAACGTGCTCATAATTTGTGTGTACGTTTTGTAAGTAATGTTCGTAAATATGATCATATTACCCCATTCCTGGAAGCAATAGGTTGACTTAAACTAGACACGAAAATAAATTTACACGCACTTCTCTTTCTCTTCGAAATCTTGAACTCTTCTATTCCTTCGTACCTGTCGTCTCGCTTCACTTACCTTTCTTCCCACCATAATCTGAACACGCGTTCTCGCCACGAAACAATAGGGTAAACTGTATAGTGATTGACCACTTAAGCTAATGAATAATAAAACAATGAAAAAGCGGAAAACGGTGGTAACTTATTGAGAGAATTTTAAAGGCATTGGGTCAAGTGAAGATTCAGAAACAAATCAAAATCAATAAACAAAAGAAAAAATAAAATTTTAATGCAAAGATAAATTAAATAAACACAACAAGTCCACTTTTACAGTGATTGACCGTCTACTGCACAGTTATTGAATACTCATTTATTAGTGATTGAACAACACATTTTCACAATTTTCACTTTTTTCTTGTCTGTTTCGTTTCTCTTCTTCTGATCTTTCTCATTAAGAACTATTCGCCACCGGCGTAGCTCTGTCGGCAAAGGTGTTTGCCTGCCGATCCGAAGTTTCGTTCGGGCGCGGGTTCAATTCCAGCTTGGGCTGATTACCTGGTTGGGATTTTTCGGAGTTTTGCCCAACCGTAAGGCAAATTTCAGGTAATCTATGACGAATCCTCGGCCTCATCTCGCCAAATACCATCTCGCTACCATCAATCCCATCGACGCTAAATAACCTCATAGTTGATACAGTGTCGTTAAATAACAAAGTTAAAAAAATAAGAAAATAACTCTTCTCGCTGCCTTTTCTTTCATTTCTTATTCGCTTCCTTCCTTCTCTTGCCTCTTCTTCCATTTTTCTCTTTTGTGCCTTATCAGAAGCAAGTGTGTGTCATTTCTCTGATGTTATTACAAATGGCTTCACCCAGCACTGGACGAGGACCAAAGAACACTTTTCCTTCAACGGGATATTTGCTTCTGGACGCTAAGGTTGCTTTTAGGACACCAAACTTCTTGGCAGCTTCATTTAAATCAAATCCACTGTGGACAGGTTCTGTAGCGTTTCGTAAAGCTTCCCCTGTATAATGCACTTTACCTGGCTTAGGCATTATAATATAGTATCAGTCCTGTAAAAATCCCCATCATTTAACCGATAACATATATAGAATTGGAGCAAATTGGTCATTATTCTAACAAATAATTTATGAACGACCAATCACTGTAGTTTGCGGCCATTCACTTTATAGTGATTGACCACGGGGCATTTTTATGTCATATAAAAACTTTAACAAAATAATATTCTGTGGACGGAAACCTTATACCTTTCCTCACACTGTGAGTGTAAAAACGAGCACCAGAATTTATGTATCCTTTGCAGAATAAATAAATTATTGCGTGCATTATTCTTAGCAATTTCTCTAGTTGCTTACACTTGTTTACGTTCAGTTGCATTTCCAATCGATTTCAGTCCTCTCAGACAACAGACACTAACTCAATGGGATGAACAGCGACAACTAACCACAAATAAGGGTTGTTACTAGAGGTATATGCAGCAAAAAGTGAAATCACGATCGTGGTTTATTCACAATATACTTGAAAAAAGGAAGCGGTCAATCACCGTATACTGGTCAATAACTACCTAGTTTACCCTACTAACAATACCATCCCATCGCACCTCCTCATACTCATCCTCTTTCACAATAGCCCTGCCAAGACTCTGGAATTCGCTACCTGCTAGCATCAGGGACTGTCGAAATAAAATCGAATTCAAACGCAAACGTACTAGTCACTTGGTCAGTAATTGATTTCTTGTAAATAGTTTCCTTAATCTATCACAAAATATTTCAATATCTAGTAATTTTATCACTATACAATTTTGTTATTCTAAGTTTAATTTGTAATTCAGTAAATATAAAATATTCTTTGTTTTTCTATGATAAATTATCTAGCTTTAATTGGTCAGTCAATCTTTTCGTACTTAGATTTTTATTGTAATTGTAAATTTAATATTGTAATTTTATTTGTAATTGTAATTGTAAATTTAATACTAATTGTAATTTTATTCTTCATATTATAGTTGGAATCTCCTGGTAGAGGGGCAGAGAAGGCCTGACGGCCTTATCTCTACCAGGTTAAATAAATGAATACTAATACTAATACAACTAGGTTAGTTCCTTCCTCCCCCTCTCTTCGCTGCCACTCTTTCGCTTTCTTCAGTTTGGTACAAAATTGAGTATATCATTTCGATTTCTTTGTTCCCCGGGAAAAAGTTCTCTGTTATTTGAAACTAAACCAACTCTATAAGTGATGACAGAAAATTCTTTTGTCTAGCTCTGAAATTGAACCCCTCACGAACTTCCCTGCCAACTGTCGTAACACGCAGAGATACTTGCGTCCACTTGTTGCTAGTACACTGTTGCACACAGTCGCTCTTATTATAACATACATTTCACAACATCCACTACCAGAACAGAGATTAAAGGCCCAAGCAGCCCCTTCCCCTTCACCCCGCTGGACCAATAAGCTGATGCTGGAAGCTAAGCCTTGCAGAATAATGCAGGGTTCCATGTGGGCCATACATGATAGGCAGGCTCGAAGCCTGGATACCCCCTTAAACAGGTCCCCAGGGCACGATAACATCACGGACTTGGGATAAATTTCAACTGGATATTAATTCCATCCCTTTCTGTGCCCACAACAGTGAAGGACTTTTAACAAAAGCCTTTTCCGAAGGGGGAAATGAATGCAGACTTTTGTTTAATATGCTGGAGGAAGAGATTGGTCAAACATAAAAGCGGTATCTGGTGTTAATATGAGTATTGAATTTTTTTATTGCACGTGGAAAAAATTATATTGGAGAGAGAGAGAGAGAGAGAGAGAGTGTGTGTGTGTGTGTGTGTGTGTGTGTGTGTGTGTGTGTGTGTGTGTGTGTGTGTGTGTGTTTTCAGTGGTTTGTCTGGAATGTAAAGACCCGTGTTTTTCTAGAATTGGCTTTGTTCTTTGAAAATTAAATCCTATTTCAAATAAGTAATTGTTTTTAATCGAACATGAAAGTTAATGGTGCAGTTATTTTTCAAGAGGTCCGCAGAAGATGCTCCTTTTTCTATTAGTAGCTTCCTTTGTCATTGCTATCTTCCTTTTGACTTCCTGGAAACAGGTCATGTTACAGCTTATAGGCTTGTACACCCCAAGTATTTGAAGCTGTCCACTTGTTCTACTGCCTCATTTAGAATTCGCACGTTTACCTACTTTATTTTCCTTCCTATAACCATGCTCTTCGTTTTGTTTGCATTTATCTTCATCCCATGAATTGCTGTCTAGCTTTTTAAATGTACCGTACGTCGTAGGATGAAAGATATAATGATCAATGGTTTTGAAAAACTGCCTGAGGTCGAATATTTGCTGATGTGTAGACTTCTCGAAAACGCTTGTCAGAAAGATAGAAGACGACATTCGCGAGAGGTTAGAATACTTACTTACTTACATACATACTTACTTACTGGCTTGTAAAAAACCCGAAGGTTCATTGCCATTTTCACATAAGCCCGCCATTGGTCCCTATCCTGTGCAAGATTAATCCATTCTCTATCATCATATTCCACCTCCCTCAAATCCATTTTAATATTATCTTCCCATCTACGTCTCGGCCTCCCCAAAGGTCTTTTCCCCTCCGTCCTCCCAACTAACACTATATGCATTTCTGGATTCGCCCATACGTGCTACATGCCCTGCCCATCTCAAACGCCTGGATTTAATGTTCCTAATTATGTCAGGTGAAGAATACAATGCGTGCAGTTGTGAGTTGTGTAACTTTCTCCATTCTCCTGTAACTTCACCCCTTTTAGCCCCAAATATTTTCCTAAGAACCTTATACTCAAACACCCTTAATCTGTGTTCCTCTCTAAAAGTGAGAGTCCAAGTTTCACAACGTAAAGAACAACCGGTAATATAACTGTTTTATAAATTCTAACTTTCAGATTTTTTGATAGACTAGATGACAAAAGCTTCTCAACCGAATAATAACAGGCATTTCCCATATTTATTCTGCGTTGAGAGGTTAGAATACACAACGGAAATATGCCACTGTTTCTCCCATGCTGCAGGCTTCTACTTCCACAGTCAGAATAGACCTGAGATGAAAATATGTAATGTTTCCATCAATTGAAGAGTGGCCGCAAAATATAATGTTGCTTAGCAACATCCCCATGACATTTGACTGCGTTAGTAATTAACGTCCACTCGTTAGCCATGGTTTTGATTTTCATACCGATTTTATTTATTTATTTGTTTATTTAGTTATTTATTTATTTAGTTATTTGTTTATTTATTTAGTTATTTATTTACTTACTTATTTAGTTACTTATTTATATATATATATTTTTATTTATTTACTTAGTTACTTATTTATTTATTTATTTTATTTATTCATTTAATTTATTTATTTGAATTTATTTAAATTTATTTATTTATTTATTTAATTTATTTATTTATTTATTTATTTTAAATTCCAAAGTATCGTTATATCTGGTTACCAGTTCCACTAACAAAGAGTTATATATTATTAAATTAAATCTTCAGTTTATTTTCACACCGTTTGTTTGGAGGTTCATTTTCAATAATAATTGCCTGAGAGATTTACGTGAATCGGTGAAACGCGATCAGAAAAGCTATGGTTCTGACACGGCCTTCCTGATTCATACTATTCGCGAGTTAACAGAATGTTTAAATCCATCTGGAAATCGTTGGTGGAAAATTGTTAATATTTTAGCATATTAGCAAAGGAGTGTTGATGAAACCAGTGTTATAGCTCTTATTTTCTCAAATTCTTTCGTCTTTTTTTAATTTTTATTTTTCATAATTGTGACTTCCTGTCAGGATGTTTTTTATGCGTAAACCTACAACGAAAATATACGGCTTATGTAAACTTATAAAATTCAAATGCCAAGAGGATGTTTTTTGACACAGACCTTTGAATGTTTGTATGAGGACAGTTATTTGAAAATACGATAAGCTTTCATGTTCCGTAAAAATAGTTATTGAGTGGTGCTTGTCCCTGCGGACAGCGATGTTTGCGTGGGTAATTCCGCTCTCCGACATACCCTTGCTTCTAGTTTTGTAAAACTCTGGCGTTATGTTTGAAACTTATTAAAGCTGATCTCTCTACAGATCCCAGTGCTTTTTCTACTTTTCTTTTCAATTTAGCCACATTCCTTTGTGTCCTATGCGAAAGAGACAACGTTCACAAATTCTTAGCCGGTATGATAACATATAACCTTAGAGCGGTGTAACCATTGTTCAGTACTCGTGAAGTTACAGGTTCAAGCCCCGATATCCTCTATTTTACTCGAGAAGTTTCGTTGTTGTTTTTTCACTTTACTTTGCCTTGGAAAATGCTTTGAAAGTCCTTTATTTTGAAAGACTTCTATTCAAAGAAAGAATAATGATTGCCATGTGAATAACACATAGGCCTATTTTGTCTACGTTTCACGCGTTTACTACAATCCACTACCTTTAACATGCTGTGAGTATCACAATTTATAGTTTATTTTCTTCCGCTGTTATTCAGAAAGTGTTTTTAAACGAAATCATATAATAGACTATAGCCCTACACAAAAAAGGGGACGTACTTCCGTTTTTTGGACTGTAGTCTAAAAGCGTTCTTCATAATTCCAAATGTATGACATGTCTGTTTATTTATACATTGTACGTTCAAGCACATATTCTATTATTATTTTTAAATTTTCGAACATTGACAATTAAACAGTGTCACAAAGTTAAAGTACAAGATTATTAAAAAGAAACTTCGCAATTTACAGCTTTAATAAAAATTACAGACCTAATGTTTGACAAAAGGAAAAAGTAGCAAGGAATTTGTGAAGTTCCTTGTAATGCGTGAAACGTCTATATTCTTCGTAGATGTTTATAATTTTTAGGTTAGGTAAGGGTGAATTTAAGAATTGAATAAATCCTATCTCAGACATGATGAGTACATGAATCAAATCAAATAGGGGCGAAACCATAAAGAGGCAATTTAATGACAAGCAATTTTTTCAGTCGTATAAAAATCGCTGTACACAGACTGGTACTAAAATTATTATATTCCATGTACATCATTCCCTGATAAATTGACTTGTAGATACTGAATATGAACAAAATCCTTCCAATAGTTTAGTAGAAATCGCTGTACACAAACAGAGTTGTACTAAAATTATTATATTTCATGTACATCATTCCCTGATAAATTGACTCGTAGATACTGAATATGAACAAAATCCGTCCAATAGTTTAGTAGAAATCGCTGTACACAAACAGAGTTGTACTAAAATTATTATATTTCATGTACATCATTCCCTGATAAATTGACTCGTAAATACTGAATATGAACAAAATCCGTCCAATAGTTTAGTAGAAATCGCTGTACACAGACAGACTAGTACTAAAATTATTATATTTCATGGACATCATTCCCTGATAAATTGACTCGTAGATACTGAATATGAACAAAATCCGTCCAATAGTTTAGTAGAAATCGCTGTACACAGACTAGTACTAAAATTATTATATTTCATGTACATCATTCCCTTATAAATTGACTCGTAGATACTGAATATGAACAAAATCCGTCCAATAGTTTAGTAGAAATCGCTGTACACGGACAGACCAGTACTAAAATTATTATATTTGATGTACATCATTCCCTGATAAATTGACTCGTAGATACTGAATATGAACAAAATCTGTCCAATAGTTTAGTAGAAATGGCTGTACACAGACAGACTAGTACTAAAATTATTATATTTCATGTACATCATTCCCTTATAAATTGACTCGTAGATACTGAATATGAACAAAATCCGTCCAATAGTTTAGTAGAAATCGCTGTACACGGACAGACCAGTACTAAAATTATTATATTTGATGTACATCATTCCCTGATAAATTGACTCGTAGATACTGAATATGAACAAAATCCGTCCAATAGTTTAGTAGAAATCGCTGTACACAGACAGACTAGTACTAAAATCATTATATTTGATGTACATCATTCCCTGATAAATTGACTCGTAGATACTGAATATGAACAAAATCCGTCCAATAGTTTAGTAGAAATCGCTGTACACAGACAGACTAGTACTAAAATTGTTGAATTTCATGTACATCATTTCCTGATTGTCATTTCTTGCTGCTCGTGACTTCGTACTGGTCACGTTTCAATTAATCCTTACCTTTTTGTGTACTGGTAAAGGAATAGAGAAGTAGGTTAAAATCATCCCGCCTTTTTCAGACTTGTGCCGCTGTCTGTACTTAGCGGCTACTTTTCCACGTCTCAGATGTGCCTCACGTCCCATATGAGGATTGCGCGCAACGGAAAAGAGCGCCTCAGGAGGGCGTGAATTATTAATTAAAAGGGTTCGGAAGGCAGTGGGCGTGATCCAGGCCACATCACGAATTCACCCTCAAGTGCGAAATAAATTCGAGTGCATCCTCAGTGATGTTGGCGTCAGGATTTCAGAGGACGCCGGGGACTTCGACAGACTCATAAAGTCAGCGCTGTTCCCTCAACGGTCCGCACCTTGATATCGAGAGGATGGAGTTATATGATTGATAGCAGAGAGTTCGTGATCTTCTTTTTTTTTATATCTTCTGCTTTCGCATCTTCTTTCAGTTCTTCCTCGAAATGGTTACACCAGTGTTGCCAACCCTTGTGATTTATCCCCAGTTTTAGGGGATTCAAGTGTCATCTGGGGTGGTTGCAGTGGCAGCTGATTAACTGAGGCAAGTGGGGCCGGGTCTCAGTCACTTGGCTTAACTGAAATTAAATTTTGTGTCTTTATATAATGCATTAGTTATTTGAATGAAGCATATATCGCTGTAGAAGCATTTGAAAACTTTGATGTATATAGACCTGTTTTGCAGTAAAATTTGTTCCTGAGGCCGGGATCGCTCGTGCCGGGTCTGGCTTGTGATGTATATAGACCTGTTTTGCAGTAAAATTTGTTCCTGAGGCCGGGATCGCTCGTGACGGGTCTGGCTTGTGATGTATATAGATCTGTTTTGCAGTAAAATTTGTTCCTGAGGCCAGAATCGTTCGTGCCGGGTCTGGCTTAATGCATTTCATGTCCTTTCGCGGGCTTTGAGTTTACGCTTAAAACGTTGTAGCTGAGGCACAATTCGGCTGGCCTGGTCAGGTTTCACTCGTCCCATCCATGGGCCTCAAGGGTAGAGTGGGGTGGGAATAGCAGTGGTGACTTGTCTTCCTAACTAGGCCGTAAATAACAAAATTCCAGCTCTTTGGCAGGCAGAAACCCACTCGAGTAGGTTATTTTACGACGCTTTCTCAACAGCTTTGGTTATTTAGCGTCTGAATGAGATGAAGGTGATAATGCCGGTGAAATGAGTCCGGGGTCCAACACCGAAAGTTACCCAGCATTTGCTCATATTGGGTTGAGGGAAAACCCCAGAAAAAACCTCAACCAGGCAACTTGTCCCGACCGGGAATCGAACCCGGGCCACCTGGTTTCGCGGCTAGACGTGCTAACCGTTACTCCACAGGCGTGGACAACCCACTCGATTCTCTCCCCTTATGTCTCAGTTTATGACATAAGCGAGGGTGTTCTACTATTGTACTTCGTAGTACAGTAGTGAATCTGGGCCAATGTTGTTATGTATTTCGGGAAAATATAAACAGAAACATATGAGAGAAATAATGCTGATGCAGTTAATTCATTGTTAGAGTGTCCTTTTTCGAGAAGAAATAATACTAAAAAAAAGGAAGTTTTAAATAAAGAGAGAGGCTACCGAGATACCTACGACATCGCTGATAATTTTTTGACACATAATCTTAAAACGCGAGTTTCTATTGCATCCTGGTATGGGCAACATAAATGGTTATGTGGTAATGTGATGCAAAATAAACTTCTCTTGGCCTTGTTTGTTGCTGTCAAAGGAAAAAAATAAAAAGAAAAGAAAGAAAAGGGAATTTCAACGCATAATATGGGATGCTTCATCACACTGAAACAATCACTGAAACTCAGAGCATAACAGCTTATTTGGTGAGTGACATTATTATTTTTCATTGATAGTAATAAGAATAGACTAATAATAGTAATAATAATACAGTAATAATGATATTAATAATATAATAACAATAATGATTAATATCATAAACAAACATTTCCTATCGGAGGCACTTAAACTAGTTGCATCTGGCCTCACCGAGGATTTTGATCACCGGCCGCTACTGGCCGTGGTTGTTTAGTCAAATGTTCGAAGACAGGTTTGAACCTCATAAGTAACACCAATAAGGCATCACTCATGAGTAGAGTCCGGATGTTTAAGCATTTATTTTGGTTAAAATAGGCAGACATATAGGCACTAAAATAGTAAAAAAATGGGCAGTGAAATAGGCATTTATTATTCATGGGAAGAGACAAAAATATACAAATACTTAATAAACTATCCCATACGGTACTCACTTTACATGGTTACATGTCACAACAAGATTCTTTTTAAGTTGTCAACTGTCATAGTGAGCCGCCTATCAGAGAGAACGTTTTTCATGGTGGAAAAAGATCTTTCTACTTCTACTGAAGTGATTGGAGCAAACTTAAAACAACTTATTTCAGAAGGACTGTCCCTACTTTCTTTCAGAGATCGGGAAAAACCGACTGTGTATTGTCTCAAAAAGAGGGGTGTGAGAAGGGATTAGAGACTTCAAAGTACGCGTGACTTGTGCGTGCAAGCGACAACAGCAACGGGACCTGGAGACTTGCTTTTAATGCTTCCCTCATCCCCTTTCTTTCGCTGGTAAACCCCGAAGTGACCTGAGCACTGAGGGTTATACTGTTCAAACATCTTTGTTAAGTGACATAAAAGATGGAATCGGTAGGGGAGAAAAGTTTACGAATTCTTGGAAACATTTGTATTGCTGGAGAATAAGATTCTCAGCAAATATTTGTGCGAGGTGAATATATATTTTTAATTTGTACAACGGTTCTTCTTTGTTTTTGATATAATTTATGTGCGGTTTATTTTAAATGCATTAAAAATAAAAGAAAATGTACAATAACGACGTAAAAAGGTTAAAAGACGCATTTAACCTTAAAATAGGTATCGGGAGCAAAAAACGAAAAATAAAAATTGGGCCTTACTTACTTACTTACTTACTGGCTTTTAAGGAACCCGGAGGTTCATTGCCGCCCTCACATAAGCCCGCCATTGGTTACTATCATGAGCAAGATTAATCCAGTCTCTACCATCATATCCCACCTCCCTCAAATCCATTTTAATATTATCTTCCCATCTACGTCTCGGCCTCCCCAAAGGTCTTTTTCCCTTCGGCCTCCCAACTAACACTCTATATACATTTCTAGAATCACCCATACGTGCTACATGTCCTGCCCATCTCAAACGTATGTATTTTATGTTCCTAATTATGTCAGGTCAAGTATACAATGCGTGCAGCTCTGCGTTGTGTAACTTTCTCTATTCTCCTCTAACTTCATACCTCTTAGCCCCAAATATTTTCCTAAGAACCTTATTCTCAAACACCCTTAATCTCTGTTCCTGTCTCAAAGTGAGATTCCAAGTTTCACAACCATACAGAACAACCGGTAATATAACTATTTTATAAATTCTAACTTTCAGATTTTTTGACCACAGACTAGATGACAAAAGCTTCCCAACCGAATAATAACAGGCATTTCCCATAATTATTCTGCGTTTAATTTCCTCCCGAGTATCATTTATATATGTTACTGTTGCTCCAAGATATTTCAATTTTTCCACCTCTTCGAAGGATAAATCTCCAATTTTTATAGTTCCATTTCGTACAATATTCTGGTCACGAGACATAATCATATATACTTTGTCTTTTCGGGATTTACTTTCAAACCTATAGCTTTACTTGCTTCAAGTAAAATTTCCGCGTTTTCCCTAATCGTTTGTGGATTTTCTCCTAACATATTCACGTCATCCGCATAGACAAGAAGCTGATGTAACCCGTTCAATTCCAAACCCTCTGTGTTATCCTGAACTTTCCTAATGGCATACTCTAGAGCGAAGTTAAAAAGTAAAGGTGATAGTGCATCTCCTTGCTTTAGCCCGCAGTGAATTGGAAAAGCATCAGACAGAAACTGACCTATACGGACTCTGCTGTAAGTTTCACTGAGACACAAATGTTGGAAACATGTTATCTCTAATAGGTCTTTCATATATACACTCAGTTTAAAAAAGGGATTTTGTGCGAGATCGTGCATATTTGCTTGTTTTCCGCACAGAACCAATACGCGGTAAGTGTGAAATACCACATTCAGTATTCCCAACGTAACACACACAACAATTTCCCTGTTCTTACCGCTTAAGTGACATATTGAGTTTACTGCTTTAGGCTTTTAACATATTATTTTTAGAGACGTTTAACATAGTAATAATTATAAATTGGAAACTTACCACTGCAATTTCACCTAAATTGCACTGTTAATTACTACTCCACGAAACTTATTGCATTCCTGATACAAGTAACATTAAGGAAGCCGTGAAAAAATCAACAAGATTCCAGATGCCGATGTTATTACTGCAATACGTTATATAAATAATATTGTTAAAATATTAAAATGAAAAATAAATCATTACATAACCTTACCGTTTGTTTTAAGTTCGCATTTATAGACTGGGGGGGGGGGGAAGACAGACGTATATCACGGCCAGCTGGAGTATAGTAAACACAGAAAACATTTTACAGCAACAATATTGAAGAAAGATATTTTGGTGTTCCGAAATTGCCGTCATTAAACAGATACCAACGTGGAGATTTCATTGCAACTAATTAGAAATTCGTCTTTCAGGTATGTAATAAACGATCTTCGCACAAAATAATTTACGATACACGAGCGGTATGTTTGTTTTCATGTTGTCGGAAATTAAAAAAGCTCAACTACGTTTCGCTTTTTCAATCTTTTCCTCGACCATGAAAACGTCAACATACCGCTCTTGTAACGTATATTACTATTACGTAACATCCGGGCTCTACTCATGAGGCAACTAGGCCAGGAGATAACGAGGTAGGGAGGCCAGTTCATTTCCATCTGGGGTTATAGGGATAATTATCCTAAATTCATTGTTTCTAGGGATTTATCGATTTTTCTCTTAAAACTAAGTCTCTTCTTCCATTCTGTATTCTATTTTAATTGTCATATATTTAAAATTTAAGGGAAGCATGCGGAAGAGCTGGCAAACTGTAGCAAAGAAAGGTCCTTTATAGACAGACATATGAGTTCTTTTTACTCCAGGGAAGGAACGCAGTCAGATTGTATGGCTGTGATATTTACACAGCAGTGTGAAATATTTTGGAGTCGGGCGGACACGGAACTGTCAAGCGACGTGTTTCACGAGTGACTAATTATCTAATTATGATGAACTATGCGATCGGCGGTACCTGCTCCTGATACCTGATACCTCTGCGCTCCATTATGCGTCGTGTCGCCTACAATTACAGTAATGGCGCGTCATGTGAAATTTATCGTGACACGGTGCAGGGTGCCAGGGCAGGGCGTCGTGAGATATCCATGCTATATGGTGACTAATGCACGGGGAGCCAAACGCACGCTGCTTCAGACACGAGAGCGATATCTGGCACATCCGCTATTGTTTTGATGAATGGATTATTTATAGAGTAATTTCCAGACGACTAAAGGCCAATTTCATAAAAATGTGGAGTAATATACAGGGTGTTTCCGAGGTGGTGTTACAAACTTTCAGGGATGATGGCGAAGGGCACATGCATCAATTTGAGATGAGGAACCCTGGTCAGGAAATGACCGAGTCCAAAGTTACAAGCAAAAATAGTTGTGTGGAAATGAAATAATTTTATTCCTCTGTACACCTTATTTATAATAATAATAATAATAATAATAATAATAATAATAATAATGATAATGATAATAATAATAATAATAATAATAATAATAATAATAATAATAATAATAATAATGGCTTTATTTAACCTGACAGAGTTAAGGCCGTAAGGCCTTCTCTTACACTCAACCAGGATTAAAACTTGCTTACATAGTTGAACATAAAACTGGATCGGAATTAAGTAATTACATACTAAGACAATTTAGGTACATAATGAGATCAAAAGAGGAGTTACATAAAAATTTACATCATAAAATAAAAATAAACATAGTGGAATACTATTAATGTTTGTTAGAATCAAATACGAATCACATAAAAACAGAAGCCGATAATTCAATAAAAAAAATGTACACAGTAAAAATAAAAATAGACACATTAGTATACATATTAGTATTAGATTACAATTAAGTAGGATTTACATAATAATTTATGTGTATTTATCTGTACATCTTACACATACCGTATTTATCTGATGTTGTTTACGTCGTCTACTTACAGCAGCCGTGGCGAGAACGTGACTCGCGAGACATTGTGGCTCGCAGTGATATCTGTGCATTTCGCTTGCTTCTAACCTCCGCCAACCCCCACCCTCTCACTCACTGGAGTCAAACTCCGTTCCATTTGTATTTGTCTCTGACCTGCGAGTGGCATATATCTCTCTCGAAACCATGTACGAAAGTTCCAAGTAGGATGGGAGGACGCATTTTTTTGCTGTCAATATGATGAGAATATTAAATGTATGATTTGTTCACAAGTATTACGAGGAAAACGGTTGTATAACATAAAACGGCATTATACTGCATGTTACTGATGACACATTAAAAGGTTAAGCGTTATCATCATTATCATCATCATCATCATCATCATCATCACCATCATCATCTCCTCTGTACGTCGTCCCTTTTTCAGCAAATGTACGAATAATGCGGTTAGCTCTTCAATTTGAACTCACTGATTTACTATGTGATGTTAAATGAAAGCTAGATGTAAGGACTTGACAAATGTTGAACTTTCAAATCTTTGCCAAAAAATAAATATCCAAAGCTTCGTTCTTTCGCTTGCTCTGTTGAAGCCATGTTCGCTAGAACTTACGTTTGTGAAAAATTATAATCTCGTAAGCAACGGGATAAATAGAGAAGTCTGGGTAATGTACCCAACACGTAGTTCTAATGTTCACTACCTACGACGTTGGGCGCTGATCATCTTATTTCAGCCCCCCGCCGCCAGATGGTGCTGATCGCAGATTCGCATCCTATTATACAGGGACATCATTTTATTTTTACTTCAATTTTTATTGTACCTGAGTTTTTTAATGTACTTCACTCCCACCCCTTCTACTAAGGAAGTTCCAACTCCACACAAAACCAAGACCGCAGTAGTAAGCAGTACTGAGTTACTGAGTATAGTACGTTCCAGAAATATGTTCGCGTTTTCCAGTGACGAAAGAGCTTTCAATATTGAATCATATCTTTGCACAGGTACTGTCCGTTTGCCTGCGTCGCATCCCGATTTCCCCCACCTGCTTCTGCTCCCCCCTCTGTAGTAGCTGGGCTGTCTTAGCTCTTTTCTGAAAACATTAATTTCTCTTAGGAATTGGAAGTTTACGTAATATTATACAGCTGTTTAATTTAACTTGTTAGCACGTCTAGCCGCGAAACCAGGTGGCCCGGGTTCGATTCCCGGTCGGGGCAAGTTACCTGGTTGAGGTTTTTTCCGGGTTTTTCCTCAACCCAATATGAGCAAATGCTGGGTAACTTTCGGTGTTGGACCCCGGACTCATTTCACGGGCATTATCACCTTCATCTCATTCAGACGCTAAATAACCTAAGCTGTTGATAAAGCGTCGTAAAATAACCTACTGAAAAAAAATTAATTTAACTTAAATAAAAGGGCCTCGTTAAGTAATTAACTGTCACGTGATTTCCTCCCTTTCTACAATCCTGCGACATAACCACTTTGACGAACAGTAGGTAGCATGTCTGAGTAATTTTATCTTTTCGGGTCGGGCAGAAGTGAAGATTGAATTTACAGTACGTAGAGTAGGTACAGAATTATTTCAACATGAGTTACTAGTACGAAGGACGAAACTGGCGATTGGAATTAGATGAAATAGTCTATAGTGCGATAATATGCACAAAAGAACTGAAGCCTGAATCGAAATGAACGGCCACCATTTTCAAAATTGTGTTTAAATATTCATATTATGATTATTTTTCAATTTAACTTCTTTCTCTATATTGTACGCTAATGTGCTGTAGACAGTACAATATACACTGCATAATGAATACGTTCGCATGGATAACTCACTTCGTGAGTAAAAACACTTATTCTTAATACAGTACTGTACTTTGATTAAAGAAAAACCTAATGAAAATTATCAAACTCAAAATCGCAATATTTCCTAGTTTACATAAATGGATGAACTACTTTTCTTCCTTCCTATACCTAGTAGAGTGATTTGTGTTTTACGCCAGTATCATCGAACTCCAGTCTTGGAGGGGGGAGCAAGCGGTGTTTCCGGTTCTCTAAAGGTATAGACAGGTTAATATTAAAAATGTTAGTAAAAATAAAATTATGTCCCTGTATATTTATCCATGCCTAGACTCTTTCACTTCTTGGGCTTCCTGTGTATAGCCTATTATACACTACAGAGAAATCGCTTGAAGAGTGCTAAATGTTTTATTGCCTCAGCTATATGTCTGGTTAGAAAAAGACGCTGAAAGTTCACGGATTTTCGACTTAAAAGCCAACAATAAAAACTTTTTTATAGCGCCGTGTTGTCTCCAGCTTTGAAGAGATCGAGAGCTCCCACACACGAAGCTTAAACGATCCATTGTTTTATATAGCTAAGTAAATGCTGCCGAAACTCTTGTGTCGCTTCACAGAGAGTTGAGCATCGTTTCCTAGATACCGGTACCTGACTTTATACAGTTGGGGATACAAGACCCAGCCTGCACGATCCATTCCGTGGTTATAGCATGCACGCTTTTTAGTGGACACCGAAATGAGTTTCGGGATTTCAACAAACTATGAAGCGAGTTGTATCGTAAAAAGTTTAATACGGCCCTCCTTCAGGGGTGGAAAAAGGAGCTGTTAGATTATAATGTCTATGAGTTTTCATGCTCTTAGTGAACTATAAGACATAGTGACATTTAGAATTTGATATGGAAGTGATGTGAAAGCTTTTGATAAAGTCCGAAGAGACCTTTTATTCGACATATTACAAGATAAAAATATTCCAAATTTGCTATTACAAAATATAATAGAAATCTACACAGACAGCAAAATAAGTGTCAAAATAAATAACTGTATATCCGAAAGAAAATTAGTTAATAATGGAGTTCGACAAGGTTGTCCACTATCACCAACTTTGTTTAATATCTATATAAATGAAATTATTTTAAAATGGAACCAAATCTACACATCAGGAATCAAAATAACCAGTGCTCTAACATTAAATACCTTACTCTATGCCGATGATCAAGTCATAATTTCCAATTCAGAGGATAATTTACAAAGAGGATTTTATACATTAAATAAAATATTAAAAGATTTTGGGATGGAAATTTCAGCACAAAAATCAAAAGTAATGGCATTTTTAGGACAAGACCCAGTCAGAAGTAAGATAATACACAATAACCAATGCCTCGAACAAGTACAAAATTTCAATTATCTGGGTTGTGAAATATCTTATCAAAATGAAAAAGATGTGAACAAGAAAATTACCAAATTTACACAAATTCTAGGAATAATAAATAATACATTAAAAGCTAAATTATTACAAAAATCTACAAGAATAAAAATATATAATACACTAGCATTACCCTCCCTTCTATACGGAAGCGAGATTTGGACATTAAAGAAAAAAGACATGAACAGAATCAAAGCAACGGAAATTAAATTTTTGAGGAGGACAGCAGGATATACTCTTTTAGACCGAAAAAGGAATGAAGAAATTTTATAACAATTAGAAGTAGAGTCAGTAGAAGAAAAAATCAGCAGATACAAATTCAATTGGCTAGATCATGTAAGAAGAATGGAAAATTCAACAATCCCAAAAATTATGATGCAGTATAAACCTAGAGGACATCGTCGACCAGGAAGACCTTTAAGAAGACTGCTAGATGGGGCCGAAACAGGTCTACAGAGGCCTAATTCGTGAAGGATGATGATGATGATATGGAAGTTAGAAACTATATCATTAAATCCAGTACAATGCGTAAACACATTGAAAGCTTTAGTTTTCTATGTTTACGTCTAAACGAAAATCAGCCAATCGCAAGGCAGGAGTTAGATGATAATGGAAGATCGAGAATCTAATGGAAGGATAGGATATCTTCAAATGTCTTTTATTTCCTTAGGGCAATAAGGACCCGAAGAACACTACAAAACATACCCAATAATTACAGTGAAACCTGCCTTTGCGGTCACTTCATTTAAACGGCCACCTGGTCAAAAGGCCAATTTTCTCTGGAACCAATTGGATTTGCCATAAGATCAATACAAATTCTCTCTTTATTTAGCGGCCACCTCATGCGCCGGCCAGCGGCCGGGGTCTGTTTGGATTGGAACCTGATTATAACAGTCACTGTCCAACAAAAAAATTTTTCACGGATACTGTCTGACCTATTTTTTCGATGGTTAGAGGACAGAGAGCAATATCACGAGGATAATAGCTAAGTGTACAACAGTACACCCTCCATATCTTGGGGTTAGTTACTGTTTTATGACTTTTTTGTCACTTTCCACTCCTACCCTGCAGAGCTATAAATTATTACTCGTTTTTAAAGGATTGAAACACGGACGTTTTCTATCGAAAATGTCACAGTATGTTTTAGGTCAGTAGTTAACCATTCGAATTTTTTATATTTTTTTTTTCTCCCCTTTCCATCTTTTTCTATTTATACCAGCTTTTACGAATTTTTCTTCCTTTCATTCAGTTGATTCAGAGGAACTGTGATGTTAGTTTGAGAGAGAAACCATGTCTAACAATAAACCTAGAGTGGTAGGCTATTAAGTTTAGAGGTGAGACGAAAAATGATTGAAGAAAGTGAGAAGGGAACATCTGCGAGAAAAATTGCAGAAATATTCAAATGTGGAAGGACACAAATAAACGGTATAATTAAGATGAAATATTAAAAGAATGGGAGGAAAATATGCATGGTGGCCAAAAAAGGAGAGAGAATCTGTGTTCAGTAATGTGAATGATTTCGTTTACGAATGGTTCAAGTGTGCGAGGGCGAAGAAATTGAGTTTTGAAAAGGCTAGTTGCAAGAATGGAAGAGGCTGACATTAATATGTACGATTGTTGTACGCACACAGTCCTAAAAAGTCAATGAAATTCAGTACTTTCATGCTGATTCATAAAAAACCGCAACCTTAATCAAGCGGCCACCTGATAAAACGGCCATTTTACAAGGTAACTTCAGATGGCCGCTTTAGACAGGTTTCACTGTACATCATAATAAACTCTCATAATCCATGACACAAGATGTAAAAACAAATATCGCCAAATCACACAGTGGATACAGTTAATTTCTCCTCAAAATCAATTGCATTAATCGGCAAAACTACTGCGAAATAAATAGGCCTACATTTTTTTTTACATGAACGTCGTCCTTTGAGGTCTAACGGGTGTTGAATATGAAGGCCAGAACTTGAAATCCGGCCGATGAGGATGGAATTTAAAGGACTGTAATATCCTTAGCATGGTCTCTTGGAAGTAATTCACGCTGTGGGTCCCGTGTCGTAGATTTACGGCATATAATATCAATCTACCGCTGATTAAAATTTGTTAACCATTTCTTGACGCTGTTGAATTTCGACGTTGTTAGTTTCTCCAGTTGAAAGAGGCATTTTATGGAATATCACTACTACCGCTTCTACTCCTACTACTGCAAACACTACTATTCCTTCTGAAACTGCTGCTGCTGCTGCTACTACCACCACTACCAGTTACTACCACTGCTATTAGTGATACTTACTTACTTACAAATGGCCCTTAAGGAACCCGAAGGCTCACCGCCGCCCTCACATAAGCCCGCCATCGGTCCCTATCCTGAGCAAGATTAATCCAGTCTCTATCATCATATCCCACCTCCCTCAAATCCATTTTAATATTATCCTCCCATCTACGTCTCGGCATCCCTAAAGGTCTTTTTCCCTCCGGTCTCTCAACTAACACTCTATATGCATTTCTGGATTCGCCCATACGTGCTACATGCCCTGCCCATCTCAAACGTCTGGATTTAATGTTCCTAATTATGTCAAGTGAAGAATACAATGCGTGCAGTTCTGTGTTGTGTAACTTTCTCCATTCTCCTGTAACTTAATCCCTCTTAGCCCCAAATATTTTCCTAAGCACCTTATTCTCAAACACCCTTAACCTATGTTCCTCTCTCAGAGTGAGAGTCCAAGTTTCACAACCATACAGAACAACCGGTAATATAACTGTTTTATAAATTCTAACTTTCAGATTTTTGGACAGCAGACTGGATGATAAGAGCTTCTCAACCGAATAATAACACTCATTTCCCATATGATATTAGTGATACTTCTACGGCTATTACTTCTACTAATATATTGTTGTATTACTGCTGATACTAATACTATTACTGCTGTTACTTCTACTGCTATTACTACTATTACTATTGCCAGTTACTTCTACTGCTGCTACTGCTATTACTGTTACTAGTACTGCTGTTTATATTTTTATATTTTAAATTACGACGGTGCAATTATATTGCAATGTCTTTTGCCCAAATAAACAAATTCCATTCAATACTAGGCCTACTGCTATTACTGCTTCTGTTACTGCTTACTACAACTACTACTGTTATTAATGTTATTGCTGCTAAAGTTACTATTTCTGTTACTACTGTTACTACTACTGTTGCTGATACATCACTATTACTCCTCTTACTACCACTGTCACTACTACCGCTAATTTTACTACTACTGCTCCTACTACAACTGTTTCTACTACCACTACTACTACTACTACTACTACTACTACTACTACTACTACTACTACTACTACTACTGCTGCTGCTGCTGCTGCTGTTATTACTACTGATAATGTTACTCCTACTACTGCTATTGTTACTACCTTTGTTACTACTATTACTGTTACTCCTGTTACTATTATTGCAACTATTCCTACAACTGTTACTATTACCATCACTGTTTCTGCTGCTACTCCTATTATTACTGTTAATGTTACTACTACTACTGCTGCTACTATTATTGCTATTGCTAGTACCATTACTACTGTTAAAGTTACTACTATTATTACCACTGGTACTACTGATCTTGCTACAACTGTTAGTACTACTGCTGCTGTTACTACAATAATCATTGTTATTACTACTGCTATTACTGCTGATAATGTTACTGCTATTGTTACTACCTCTGTTACTACTATTACTGTTACTCCTGTTACTATTATTGCAACTATTCCTACAACTGTTACTATTACCATCACTGTTTCTGCTGCTACTCCTATTATTACTGTTAATGTTACTACTCCTACTGCTGCTACTATTATTGCTATTGCTAGTACCATTACTACTGTTAAAGTTACTACTATTATTACCACTGGTACTACTGATCTTGCTGCAACTATTAGTACTACTGCTGCTGTTACTACAATAATCATTGTTATTACTACTGCTATTACTGCTGATAATGTTACTGCTATTGTTACTCTCTCTGTTACTACTATTACTGTTACCCCTGTTACTATTATTGCAACTATTCCTACAACTGTTACTATTACCATCACTGTTTCTGCTGCTACTCCTATTATTACTGTTAATGTTACTACTATTATTACCACTGGTACTACTGATCTTGCTACAACTGTTAGTACTACTGCTGCTGTTACTACAATAATCATTGTTACTGCTACTGCTATTACTACTGATAATGTTACTGCTATTGTTACTCTCTCTGTTACGACTATTACTGTTACTCCTGTTACTATTATTGCAACTATTCCTACAACTGTTACTATTACCATCACTGTTTCTGCTGCTACTCCTATTATTACTGTTAATGTTACTACTACTACTGCTGCTACTATTATTGCTATTGCTAGTACCATTACTACTGTTAAAGTTACTACTATTATTACCACTGGTACTACTGATCTTGCTACAACTGTTAGTACTACTGCTGCTGTTACTACAATAATCATTGTTATTACTACTGCTATTACCGCTGATAATGTTACTGCTATTGTTACTACCTCTGTTACTACTATTACTGTTACTCCTGTTACTATTATTGCAACTATTCCTACAACTGTTACTATTACCATCACTGTTTCTGCTGCTACTCCTATTATTACTGTTAATGTTACTACTACTACTGCTGCTACTATTATTGCTATTGCTAGTACCATTACTACTGTTAAAGTTACTACTATTATTACCACTGGTACTACTGATCTTGCTACAACTATTAGTACTACTGCTGCTGTTACTACAATAATTATTGTTGTTACTACTGATAATGTTACTGCTATTGTTACTCTCTCTGTTACGACTATTACTGTTACTCCTGTTACTATTATTGCAACTATTCCTACAACTGTTACTATTACCATCACTGTTTCTGCTGCTATTCCTATTATTACTGTTAATGTTACTACTACTGCTGCTACTATTATTGCTATTGCTAGTACCATTACTACTGTTAAAGTTACTACTATTATTACCACTGGTACTACTGATCTTGCTACAACTATTAGTACTACTGCTGCTGTTACTACAATAATTATTGTTGTTACTACTGATAATGTTACTGCTATTGTTACTCTCTCTGTTACGACTATTACTGTTACTCCTGTTACTATTATTGCAACTATTCCTACAACTGTTACTATTACCATCACTGTTTCTGCTGCTACTCCTGTTATTACTGTTAATGTTACTACTACTGCTGCTACTATTATTGCTATTGCTAGTACCAATGTTACAACTGTTAATGTTACTACTATTATTACCACTGGTACTACTGATCTTGCTACAACTATTAGTACTACTGCTGCTGTTACTATAATAATTATTGTTGTTACTACTGATATTACTACTGATAATGTTACTGCTATTGTTACTATCTCTGTTACTACTATTACTGTTACTCCTGTTACTATTATTGCAACTATTCCTACAACTGTTACTATTACCATCACTGTTTCTGCTGCTACTCCTATTATTACTGTTAATGTTACTACTACTACTGCTGCTACTATTATTGCTATTGCTAGTACCATTACTACTGTTAAAGTTACTACTATTATTACCACTGGTACTACTGATCTTGCTACAACTGTTAGTACTACTGCTGCTGTTACTACAATAATCACTGTTATTACTACTGCTATTACTGCTGATAATGTTACTGCTATTGTTACTACCTCTGTTACGACTATTACTGTTACTCCTGTTACTATTATTGCAACTATTCCTACAACTGTTACTATTACCATCACTGTTTCTGCTGCTACTCCTATTATTACTGTTAATGTTACTACTACTGCTGCTACTATTATTGCTATTGCTAGTACCATTACTACTGTTAAAGTTACTACTATTATTACCACTGGTACTACTGATCTTGCTACAACTGTTAGTACTACTGCTGCTGTTACTACAATAATCATTGTTATTACTACTGCTATTACTGCTGATAATGTTACTGCTATTGTTACTACCTCTGTTACGACTATTACTGTTACTCCTGTTACTATTATTGCAACTATTCCTACAACTGTTACTATTACCATCACTGTTTCTGCTGCTACTCCTATTATTACTGTTAATGTTACTACTACTGCTGCTACTATTATTGCTATTGCTAGTACCATTACTACTGTTAAAGTTACTACTATTATTACCACTGGTACTACTGATCTTGCTACAACTGTTAGTACTACTGCTGCTGTTACTACAATAATTATTGTTGTTACTACTATTACTGTTACTCCTGTTACTATTATGGTAACTATTCCTGCCACTGTTACTATTACTGCTGACAACATCACTGTTTCTGCTGCTACTCCTATTACTACTTTTACTACCATGTCAGTACTACTGCAAAGTCAAAGTCCGTGGTGTAATTGAAGCCAGGTTCGAACCTGACATTAGCTCATTTTTCATCTCTTTGTTAATATTTTATTTCGTACATTATTTTAGATGCTTTATTTTATTTTAACGTGAAATAAAAATGATTTTACTAACTAAACAATACGTCCGCAATTCGCACTAGTCCACACCTGTGGAGTAACGGTCAGTGAGTCTGGCTGCGAAACCAGGTGGCCCGGGTTCGAATCCCGGTCGGGGCAAGTTAGCTGGTTGAGGTTTTTTCCGGGGTTTTCCCTCAACCCAATACGAGCAAATGCTGGGTAACTTTCGGTGCTGGACCCCGGACTCATTTCACCGGCATTATCACCTTCATTTCATTCAGACGCTAAATAACCTAGATGTTGATACAGCGTCGTAAAATAACCCAATAAAATAAAAAAATAAAAATTCGCACTAGTCCAGCAATTTAGTAGTCTATGGTTATATTATTATTATAATTATTATTATTATTATTATTATTATTATTATTGTCGTCATTCTATATTATTCTGTCGTGACATATTTGTCTAATTAAGCCGGTACAATGTCGTAACGATATAGGGAATTGGTGGCCCAACAGTCGTCCGCTAGCAGCGCTCCTGACGCGCGTTCGAAGCGCTACTAACTCGCCCCTCGTCACTAACCTGCAGGAAAGGTTAGAAGTAAAATAAATATTTACCGATCCCTGTAGTCCAACTTATTTTTGAAGTAATGTACAGCCCTTACTTTATGTTTATAGTTCGGTGAGAGAAAGAACGGGGTTAGGTTCGTCTGAACAAAATTAGTAATGACAATAAAGTGAAGCGAAGAAGCGGAGGTTTTATGGACGAGGGGGGCATTGGGTCAAACCTCGATGTGGCTGGAATGAGCATCTGGAGCCGATCGCGGGAATCGCTGACCGCCACACCCAGTTCGAAGGCTCAGCTTCTCACGAACCTGCTACCCGAGATCAAGGATAACCTTATTTGTACCTATATACCTCGCTATTGGAACAGTGCAGCTGGTGGGGCAAATCTGTGCAGCTGTCTGCCAGTTTATAGCTATTGTAAATGCGATATAGCTATAACAACTGAGAATATATTCATATATTTACTAGTGAAGTCGTTAATGAATTCTAGGAGTGGTCCATAGGGAAATTTTTCTCCCTCCTTCTCAAAAAAATAAAATAATAATAATAATAATAATAATAATAATAATAATTATTATTATTATTATTAATACTATTATTATTATTAATACTATTATTATTATTATTATTATTATTATTATTATTAATACTATTATTATTATTATTATTATTATTATTATTATTAATACTATTATTATTATTATTATTATTATTATTATTATTATTATTAATACTATTATTATTATTATTATTATTATTATTATTATTATTAATACTATTATTATTATTATTAATACTATTATTATTATTATTATTATTATTATTAATACTATTATTATTATTAATACTATTATTATTATTATTATTAATACTATTATTATTATTAATACTATTATTATTATTATTAATACTATTATTATTATTATTAATACTATTATTATTATTATTATTATTATTATTATTATTAATACTATTATTATTATTAATACTATTATTATTATTATTATTATTATTATTATTAATACTATTATTATTATTATTAATATTATTATTATTATTATTATTATTATTAATACTATTATTATTATTATTATTAATAGTATTATTATTATTATTATTATTATTATTATTATTATTATTAATACTATTATTATTATTAATACTATTATTATTATTATTATTATTATTATTATTATTATTATTATTATTTACAATAGTTATTGATGCAACGATATTATTAATGAAACATGTAACATGTTACTGAAGCAAGGAAAAACGAGAGTTGATATGGTAAAAGAAAATTATTTAAACTGCAATATTGATTATCAGCAAGTAGTAGCTACAGGTAACGAACTCCTCATTTTACCATCACCTGCACTGTTCTCGCTCCTTATGATTTCGATTGGTTTTCTTCAAAACCGTTGAGAATAAGATACATGCTTATATATCGTTTTCCGTTTAGAATCGCCCATACTACGACTACTCAACTTTTTCCTTCTGAATCACCCTGTATATGTTATAATGTATAATAAATCGCTGTTGTATCTTATTCACCACTTATCTCCAATGGCACTTATATTGACTGTCAAACCTTTTTGTAGTACTGGTAATATTTTTCATGTATTTTCATTGAAACCATATTTCTCTGCCATATGTTGAGGTAGGTTTACTTATTCTGTAAATAAATAAATAAATAGATAGTTAAATAAATGTATCAATGACTCAATGAATTAATCAACGAACGAACAAACATGAACAAAAATAAATATACTAACAAAACAAACACAAAGATAATTAACTAAATAAATAATTAAATAAATGAATAAACAAATAAATAAAGAAATAAGTGAATAAATAAATAATAAATAAATCAATCAATCAACGAAGGAACAAACATAAATAATTAAACAAACATACAAAAATAAACAAACACAATCATAAATAATTAAATAAATAAAAAAATAAGTGAATTAAACAAATGAATAAAGAAATGAGTGAGCGAATAAATAAATAAAGAAAGAAATAGATAATTGAATCAATAAATAAATCAATCAATCAATCAATCAACGAATAAACAAACAAATAAATAAACAAACATACAAATATAAACAAACACAATCATAAATAAGTAAATAAATAAAAAAATAAGTGAATTAAACAAATGAATAAAGAAATGAGTGAGCGAATAAATAAACAAACAAATAAATAGATAAATAAATAAATAAATAAATAAATAAATAAGTAAATAAATCAATCAATCAACGATCGAACGAATAAACATATATAAATAAACGTAAATATAGAAACATAAACAAACACAAACATAAATAACTAAATAAATAAGTAATCAAATAAATGAATAAACAAATAAATAAAGAAATGAATTAGTAAATGAATGAATCAATCAATCAATCAACGAACGAACATAAATAAACAAATATATATACTTTAACAATCACAAACATAACTAACTAAATAAATAATCAAAAAGATGAATAAACAACTAAAGATAGAAATGAGTAAATAAATAAATAAATCTATCAATGAATGAATGAATCAGTCAATGAATCAATCACTCAATCATATAATCAATCAACGAACAAACAAACATAAATAACTAAATGAATAAGTAAATAATGAAATAAATAAATAAATAAATAAATAAATAAATAAATAAATAAATAAATAAATAAATCTATCAATGAATGAAACCATTCATCAATGAAGTAACGAATAAATATAAAATACAAACCTAAATATACGAACTTAAACACAAACATAAGTAACTAAATAAATAATAAAATAAGTAAACAAATAAATAAAGAAGTGAGTGAGTAAATGAATGCTTTCAAGTCTTTAAGGCCTGGTTTACGGGCGACCTCCTTTAAGTGAACTAATCAAGACAAGTTGCCGGGTGTTTTTCACTGTGTGCCTGTTGCAGGTGTGACGTCACGATACAGTAGAAGGGCTCAGTATTATGTTTTATGTAGTGTGAAAGTCCTGGCTGTCATCTTGGGACGTCTCTTTTATCCAGCCATGCGTGGTTATGAAAGGAGAAGCTGGAAGTAGAGTTCATACAGGCCGCTAGCAAAGAAATAGCCGACAGATTGTGGTCCATTCCTTTGGGAGATCTTCGGGATTAACGTTTATGAGGCCGACAACTCGCCAGCTGCAGCAGCTAAGGGGCAGGGCTTAAAGTTGCGTGCTAAGGACTGTTAGAGGTTCGAATCCGATGCAGGACGTGATTGTTGATGGCTTTCGAATGTAGTATGAGCGTCATTCCAGGATAAAATTGACTGCTTGATACTGAATATGAAAAAAACCGTCCAATAGTTTAGTAGAAATCGCTGCATACAGACTAGTACTAAAATTATTATATTTCATGTACATCATTCCCTTATAAATTGACTCTTAGATACTGAATATGAAATAAATCCGTCCAATAGTTTAGTAGAAATCGCTGTACACAAACAGACTGGTACTAAAATTATTATATTTCATGTACATCATTCCCTGATAAATTGACTTGTAGATACTGAATATGAACAAAATCCGTCCAATAGTTTAGTAGAAATCGCTGTACACAGACAGACTAGTACTAAAATTATTATATTTCATGTACATGATTCCCGATAAATTGACTCGTAGATACTGAATATGAACAAAATCCGTCCAATAGTTTAGTAGAAATCGCTGTACACAGACAGACTAGTACTAAAATTATTATATTTCATGTACATGATTCCCGATAAATTGACTCGTAGATACTGAATATGAACAAAATCCGTCCAATAGTTTAGTAAAAATCGCTGTACGCAGACAGACTAGTACTAAAATTATTGTATTTCATGTACATCATTCCCTGATAAATTGTCTCGTAGATACTGAATATGAACAAAATCCGTCCAATAGTTTAGTAGAAATCGCTGTACACAGACAGACTAGTACTAAAATTATTATATTTCATGTACATCATTCCCTTATAAATTGGCTCTTAGATACTGAATATGAAATAAATCCGTCCAATATTAGTAGAAATCGCTGTACACAGATAGACTAATACTGAAATTATTATATTTCATGTACATCATACCTGGTAAATTGACTCGTAGATACTGAATATGAACAAAATCCGTCCAATAGTTTAGTAGAAATCGCTGTACACAGACAGACTAGTACTAAAATTATTATATTTCATGTACATGATTCCCTGATAAATTGATTAGTAGATACTGAATATGAAAAAAATCCATCCAATAGTTTAGTAGAAATCGCTGTACAGACAGACTAGTACTAAAATTATATTTCATGTACATCATTCCTTGATAAAATGACTCGTATATACTGAATATGAACAAAATCCGTCCAATAGTTTAGTACAAATCGCTGTACGCAGACAGACTAGTACTAAAATTATTATATTTCATGTACATGATTCCCTGATAAATTGACTCGTAGATACTGAATATGAACAAAATCCGTCCAATAGTTTAGTAAAAATCGCTGTACGCAGACAGACTAGTACTAAAATTATTGTATTTCATGTACATCATTCCCTGATAAATTGTCTCGTAGATACTGAATATGAACAAAATCCGTCCAATAGTTTAGTAAAAATCGCTGTACACAAACAGACTAGTACTCAAATTATTGTATTTCATGTACATCATTCTCCCATAAATTGTCTCGTAGATACGATAAGACTCGTTGAATGCTGTAATTTAAGGGATATCGATTTTTATAGATAGAGAGACTGTATTTCCTAAACGTACTGTATCAGAAACATTTACGTGTATTTTCTTAAAGAAAGAAGCAGCACATAGAAATATATTAATTCTTTTATCAATAGTAATCTCACTAGAGGTTTTGATTTATCTAGAGAAAATCAACACTCGAGTGGGATTTAATTGACTGTTACACGAATAGAAGTAACAAAGTGTACAATAAAATATTAATTGGCTTACGAAAATACAACTGTCTTCAAATGTATTATTGTACCATCTCAACATTACGCTAGATGGCAGTAGTGTTTTATGATGATGTTTTCTTGTTACCGGTATCAGTTGTGCCAACTATGGAATCAACATTGAACTCTGTGGACTGTTACTAGTCAAGAAGGCTTTGTTGATTCAGTTTCATTTTTATTAAAACATTTGCATTCCATTTCAATCATCCGGATCCCAGTAATCAACATCACTTGACAGATGATTTTCAATAAATCTTAGTATTAAACAATCTCTGAAACGTGACTATCCATAATATATAGCTGAAGCTATAAGAAACATAACCTAAATAATATAAACAAGTGTTAGAAAAGTTTTAATTAGGGATGATGAAATAAACAAGAAACGTTTTAATTAACGATGATGAAATAAAAAATAAACATGGATAATTTTAAAAGAAACAATTATTGAAAGTACAATTTTCAAATTTGAATGTTTTGGTGGTAGGTGGTTCAGTTGATGTTATATTGGACGTGTGCGTAAAAGAAGTGAACTCGTTTGTGTACATGGTGTATCCCTCAACTCATTCAGGATTTCCGAATGGTGCTCTTCATATATGACCAGTGATCTTTATTAATTCTTGTTCTCGAATGCCAATGCGAGTCATATTTGAAAGTGCTGTGCATCGACTGGAGTGGTTTGTAATTTTCTGTTTTTTGCAGTTTGAAATGTTGGCAAACAAAGAAACAAATGCTAGGGTAGTGATAAAAATAAACAAATGCTAGGGACGAGATAAAATTAAACAAACGCTGGGGACGCGATAAAATTAAACAAATGCTAGGGACGCGATAAAATTAAACAAATGCTAGGGACGCGATAAAAATAAACAAATGCTAGGGACGCGATAAAATGAAACAAATGCTAGGGACGCGATAAAATTAAACAAATGCTAGGGACGCGATAAAATTAAACAAATGCTAGGGACGCGATAAAAATAAACAAATGCTAGGGACGCGATAAAATTAAACAAATGCTAGGGACGCGATAAAATTGTGCGATAAGCAGCCATGATTGGTTGAAAGACGTCCTTTCGTACCGTTTTATTGGTCGAAAGTAGTGTGACGTAGTAAAAGTGTTATAGTCTATAGTAATGCCACAAGAGGCCTGAGATTTGCCGATAAATCCACGAGGACTATTTCGTGAATAAAATAAAAATGTAAATAATATATCCCTAAAATTCGCTCACAAAATGTTAATAATTATATATTTATGAATACTTAACCTATTCAGATTTTTCGAAGTAGAAATAGATGAATAATGATTATAATAAAGAAATTTCGGTAATGCCAATTGAGAAAAGCGAAATAGAGATTTAAAAAAATGTTTATTACATGTACTGCGCTTTTCTCTTGTAAATATAACAGAAATACGTTTTCATTACTGCTGAAATCAACAGTAATCTCACTAGAGGTTTTGATTTATCTAGAAAAAGTCAAAACTCGAGTGGGATTTAATTTACTATTACACGATTAGAAGAAAGTATATAAAGATTAGAAGTAAAGAAGTACTCCAATACAATAAAATATTAATTGACTTACGAAAATACAACTGTCTTCAAATGTATTATTGTACCATCTCAACATTACAAAATATTACGCTAGATGCATGCTAGATGGCAGTAGTGTGTTATGACTAGCTGTTATCTTGCTATCAGTTGTGCCAACTATGGAATCTTCATTGTTGAACTCTGTAGATGATTACTAGCAATGCTTTCTGGATCTAGATCACGATGGCAGTGTTACTAGTCAAGAAGGCTTTGTTGATTCAGTTTCATTTTTATTAAAACAGTTGCATTCCACTTCAGTTATCCGAATTCCAGTAATCAACGTCACTTGACAGATGATTTTCAATAAATCTTAATATTAAACAATCTCTGATACGTGACTATCCATAATATCATATAGCAGAAGCTATAACATAACCTAAATAATATATACAAGTGTTAGAAAAGTTTTAATTAACGACGATGACATAAAAAATAAACATGAATAATTTTGAAAGGAATAATTATTGAATGTACAATTTTCAAATTTGAATATTTTAGTGGTTGGTGGTTCAGTTGATGTTATATTGGACATGTGCGTAAAAGAAATGGAACTCGATGTAGTCTACATGGTGTATTCCTCAACTTATTCAGGATTTCCGAATGATGCTCTTCATTTATTTGTAAATAGGATTTCAGGGAAGACGCATAGGTATGACCAGTGATCTTTATTAATTCTTGTTCTTGAATACCAAAGCGAATCATATTTGAAACTTCTGTGCATCGACTGGAGTGGTTTGTATTTTTTTTTTTTTTTTTTTTTTGACGTCCAGACCAGTGCAGTTTGAAATGTTGGCAAACAAAGAAACAAATGCTAGGGACGCGATAAAATTAAACAGATGCTAGGGACGCGATAAAATTGTGCGATAAGCAACCATGATCGGTTGAAATACGTCCTTTCAGGGGCGCACGCAGGATTTTTTTTCGGGGAGGGATTTGAGGAGATAGTAAAAATGGAGTAATGAGAAATAAGTTTATATACTCACAGTTTGTTTCTGAATCACAAAATTTACAAGTTGCCCTGAGTGGCGTGGTCGGTATAGCCTTCTGTGCTCGAAGTTGCGGGTTCTACCCGAACCCAGCTCGATGGCATTTAAGTGTGTTTAAATGCGACAGACCTCATATCAGTCGATTTACTGGCATGTAAAAGAAGTCCTGAGGGAAAAAATTCCGGCACACCAGCGATGCTGATTTAACCTCGGCAATTGCGAGCGTTGTTAAATAAACCATAATGTTTTAATTTTAACATTTACAATGACTGGAATGCAACAACAATGACAGAATGACATTTACAGAAGAAGGCGACGAGGCTTCTTGGACATTTCATCCAGTACTTCATAAGCGTTTACTTCTACATTTTTATGTATATACATCAAGGCCAGTCCATTTAATCTGTCTGCTCCTCAAGTAAGTCTTCAAGTACCGCAATGCTGAGAACGACCGTTCTGGTGTTGCTGTAGTTACAGACAACGTGCAGAAAAGTTTCAGCGCCTTGCGAGTGCAGGGAAAAATAATTTCATTGTATTTGTTCAAAGATGATATAAAATCAGTAAGTATTAGGTGAAGATTTTTCTGATCAAGGAAATTTCTTCTCCACATCTTCAATTTATTGAAGAAAGACTCTGGTGATGCATCAACATCATTGGGCCACTGATTTACTACAGCCTCAACAGCAGTTTCTAAATCTTCATCTGATGCTCGCACTATGTTTTTAGGCAGCAAAGTTTGTATGGATTTAGGATTTCCTTATGATTTAAAAACCTGTCCTTGAGCTGACTAATGAAATAGTCTAAGAAGAGAAGGAAAATTACAAGCCTAAAATACTCTTCATGACTCTCTGTCTTGAAGTAAGAACGCTGTGTTTGTCTTCCTACAGTTCTTGGAATTTAACATTTTAGCAAAGAGAATTTACGTGGAAAACTCTCTAATTCCTATGTACATTCACAAATTAAAATTAATACTATTTTTGTTTCTTGATTCGTATTTTTCTCAAAATTTCGGGAGGGGATATATCCCCTTAATCCCCCCCCTTGCATCCGCCCCTGCGTCCTTTCGTACCGTTTTATTGGTCAAAAGTGGTATGACGTAGTAAAAGTGTAATAGTCTGTTTAATACATTAATTAAATAAACAATTGTTATGAAGGAGTGTCATTTTCTTTAGATACAATAGACATGAAATTAGAAGATGAAGATGTAGATGTGGAAGTAGGATTCCTCACTTTATATAGTACAATGTATTCATGCTCATTGATTTACGTGGAAACAGTTGGCGACACTGACTAAACAAAAGAACGACCATGCGATAAATTGATACTGATAAATCGACCTGCAGAAATTATCGCGATGTATGACTGTGATTGGTTGGAATTGAAAATTTCTTTACACTTCATTGGCCGAAAATGGAATGATGTCATATAAAAGTAATAGTCAACAGTAATCTCGCACGAGGTTTCGATTTATCTAGAGAAAATCAAAACTCGAGTGGGATTTGACTATTACAGGGTTATTAGAAGTAAAGTACTCTAATACAATAAAATATAATTGACTCACTAAAATTCTATTTCACTAATGTTACGTCATCAAAACTCTATGAACGAAGCCTCCATTTTCAGTCGACTATCTCTGGGGAAACAAATAACGATCGCAAAGTATGTTTTTTTGTACCGTGAATAATTTGCAGTTTAAAATGTTGGCAAACGAAGAAACAAATGCTAGGGAAGTGATTAAAATAAACAAATGCTAAGAAAGTAATAAAATTGTAGCGATAAGCAGCCATGATTGGTTGAAACACGTCCTTTCGTACCGTTTTATTGATCAAAAGTAGTATGACGTAGTAAAAGTGTAACAGTCATCAAAAACCTTCTCGTTTTTTTACATTGTATTGAGAAAGTTAAAGCCACACATTCCATCTATCATATTGGTGTTAATTCGTCTGTAGATGCAGTGATGTACTCGTATATATTTGCATTACGAAAGTATTCCCAAGTGGTTTTGTAAGCTGTCATTTGATTTGATAACCGTAAGAAAACAAATAAAAGTCGAAGTCAGTATTGAAGGTCACAGACTTGAATATATGTCGTCAGAATAAAAGATATTCGGTTACCCAGGCAACGAATAGACAAATTATCATTCTTTATAAATAGGCACGTAGCGTTGTGGTTTCATTGTATAAGCGACAGTTTTTATGCGTGGGTTTTCTGTGAAGGAATTCCGATATTGCCACGGTTGACCTGCTGGAGATTATGGAAGGCCGATTCCTCAGTCCCCTCTACCCCCTCTCCACTTCTCCAACGCTATTCCCCTGATGCTATAATGTTGTTACGGAGGATGGGAAAGTAACGAATTCGTGAGAATCTTGCTATTACCTGCCTCGTCCTCTTTACTTAGGTTATAGGCCAAGGAATCCTGATGCACACAATCACACTACAGACGTTATGGAAAATTCTATGGCATTTCAAACTGTTCTATCATTTTTTCTTCGGTAATTTTATACTTTGTTCCTGAATTATGAGAAAGTATGTGACCCAGTCACCAGAAATAATCTATGAACGATTCTGGAAACTAGACAAATTCCTATAAGGGTAAATAGCAAAGGAGAAAGATTCGATCCGGTGCTGTGGATTGAACCTCGGCATAGCTCAGTGGTTAGAGCGCCCCATGTGTAGAGCTGGGGATCCCGGGTTCGATCCCCAGAGCGGGAACTAATGTTTCACCATTAATAACCAATGGTAAGCATAACTGATAATTCTGTAGGACCAAAAAATTAATCTTTACGTAAATTCCTATAAATATAATAAATGAAATAAAATTGTTATGAAAATTATGAAATAACAATGATAGAAGTTCAATAAAATATTAGACCACTATAAATTCACACACATAAATCAGACTTCAATACAAACATGTAAACTTTCCCCATTACTCTTCGTAATATAATTAGATAAAATTATTAAGAAATAGAAATTATCAAAACCTCCAGGAATAATAATAGATAGGAACACCACAATAAGTAAAGTAATATTGGTTGACGACCAGGTTGTGATTTCAGGAAGTTGAAGATGACAAAAGACAGTTTTTATGTTACAAAATATTTTACAAAACTGTAATATCGGTTGAGAAGCATTTATCATTGAGTCTGCTCTCAAAAATTCTGAAAGTTAGAATTTATAAAACAATTACATTACTGGTTCTTCTGTATGGTTGTTAAACTTGGACTCTCACTTTGAGAGAGGAACAGAGGTTAAGGGTATTTGAGAATAAGGTGATTAGGAAAATATTTGCGGCTAAGAGGAATGAAGTTACAGGAGAATTGAGAAAGTTACATAACGCAGAACTGCATGCATTTTATTCTTCACCTGACATAATTAGGAACATTAAATCCAGACGTTTGAGATGGACAGGGCGTATGGGCGAATCCAGAAATGCATATAGAGTGTTAGTTGGGAGGCCGGAGGGACTGACCTTTGGGGAGGCCGAGATGTAGATGGGTGGATGATATGAAAATGGATTTGAGAGAGTTGGGATATGATGATAGAGACTGGATTAATCTTGCACGGGATAGGGACCGATGTCGGGCTTATGTGAGGGCGGCAATGAACCTCCGGGTTCCGTAAAAAAGTGAATAAGTATCTTTGATAATTTATTTTTATAAATTTAAAGGCGTACCACGTGGGAGATCTCAGCGTACATGCCACATTGAGAACTGCTGCTCTAAGCTAAGCCTGTATACTAGTGGTAGTGGTAGTAGAGAGTTTTATTTAGTGATACTTTAAACTACGTAAGTTGTTCATCGTAAACATTCAACGTGAACGAGAAATGACCAGCAGATTTTGCCTGGAGCCCTGTCATATACAGGATTCTTCAAAATGACGTAAATCTACGACACAGAAGTTACAGTTTTACTTCCCTTTCGGAGGAGGTCATGCTAAAGATTTTAACACTTTTAAAATTGATCGCGCTTTGAATCCGCGATCCTCGAATTCAGCGGCCATCAGCTAACACCTAGTCCAATGTATTGTTTGCCTTGCCAATTTTGCTAGAATTGTGTAATGATAATTCTGTGTCTGTGTAGATGTATTTTGCATAATTTTTTTTATCGACTCTGAGCCTAATTTTGTTTTTCTATTGTTTCAGGTAAGTTTTTCTCCAGAAACTTCAGATGTGTACAGCAGTGTTCGTAAGTTACATATTCATTCTAACAGTTCTATTAAAATTCTATATGTTGCATATACTATCACCAGGTGAACAAATGAAGAGATTTGTTTTCGGGCTAGAAAACCCTGTACAATTCAAAATTATTATACAGATGAAGCTAAGAATGTATACACATTTCTACTTTTAAATCAGACTTCACCTGCATTTTTGGAAAACGCTTCACTAAGAGTTGTCCTTTAGGACGATGGGTCTCCAGCGCTTTACAATCGTGACAAATATTTTCCTAAATGCAACTTATCCTGGTTACTGAATTGGTAGAGAAGGACCTACACCTAAGCCGGTACGTTCGCCAGATTTGACAACTATTGATTTTTTTTCTGTGGGACACGTCAAAACCTGTCGCATACCAGATTATAGTCAGTGCAGAAGAGTTCGTGGCCCAGAATGATTATTGCTGGATTTGACGATATTTGCGATATGCCAAGTATTTTTTTTGTAACTCGCCAGTAACTACCACGTCGTCATCAACTGTGCTTTGAAGTGGATGCTCGGTATTCGCCCGCATTAGAGCATTTAAATTATGTACTGATTAATTTTGACTGCATTCATTTGCAGCATCAAAATGTCGGATGTCAGCTGTAGGGCGCTATAATTCTGACGTACATACGTGACGACCCTAGCGGAATTTCAACTGATATTCCAGCGGCATAAATACTTTTACTTTCCTGCAGCATAAAAACCAGATGACAGTGGATATACATTCCCTATCGACCTGAGTCATTTTAATGTGATACTTCTGTATTCGACGTATGAAAACAGAAAAGTTGTATTGCCATGGAAACAAGTGTAAAGTGAACGTGGTTTTTCATGCGGTCCGTCTCTCTTATTGTGTATTTTTAATGTGCCTGGTAAAGTCGCATAAATTTTAATAGAATCACACTACAAATTAATTAGTCGTCAATACAACTCATGGCGTCTTTGATTGTCCGTCAGGCTTAGCAAATAGATTACTACTACAATAGTGGAAAGTAATGATTAGTAACACGCACGTGGTTAGCGACAGCGTCGCCAATGCCATCTAGCGACTCGCTGTGAGAACAAATACATAGGCTATATTTAAACTTAAAGAGAAACGTGTCAGTTTGATATTTAAGAAACGTAATCTATACTAATAATAAATCTGTAGCCGAAATGTTTCTGGTAATTTTCGATTTTCCAAAAATAATTGGTCCTAACATATATAATTAACCACCCTGCAACCGAAAATCGCTTTTTTGAAATTTTTGTTTGTATGTCTATCTGTCTGTCTGTATGTTTGTTACCTTTTCACGCGATAATGGCTGAACGGATTTCGATGAAAATTGGAATATAAATTAAGTTCGTTGTAACTTAGATTATAGGCTATATGGCATTCAAAATACGTTATTTAAAAGGGGAGTTATAAGGGGGCCTGAATTAAATAAATCGAAATATCTCGCTTATTATTGATTTTTGTGAAAAATGTTACATAACAAAAGTTTCTTTAAAAATAATTTTCGATAAGTTTTATTTCTTGAAAAATTTTGATAGGACTGATATTTAATGAGATAAATGAGTTTTAAAATTAAAATAACTGCCATCTAAGGCCGTGTAATGAATTAAAAAACAAATGACTTCGTCTATAAGGGGCCTTGGTCAGCAACAATCGAAAGCTATGAAAGATAGCCTACAGAGAATGTTTCTGTGTTTGTATGAAGTAATATAGGAAGCTAAATTAACCGATTTGTATAATTAATTATTAATTCACCATTTGAAAGTGTAGTTTCTCTAGATGGACATAATGCTATAATGTTATCACAGTAACTTCTGAGTGAATCGAGGACAGATAAGATTAAAATAGATTCTTATGCACAGAAAACTTGATAGGCTATTCTGTATATTCGTTTCCTGTATTTCCTAAACTAATTTTTATGACCAAATGAGTGGTCTCTGGATGAAAATGATCGCATTTTAATTTTTTAATTCAATTTAAATTAAGTAATATAATAAACGATTTATCCTTCTATCAAACACGAATGTTCCCTGGATCAAATGTCCTATTTTAATTATATAATTACTTTATATTTATTTCTAACGGGTGCAGCGGAGCGGACGGGTACGGCTAGTAACTAAATAAATTCAAAGCTCTTTCTTTTTGTTTTTGTACCCTTGTCATCTATATGAATTGTAAAATAAAATCTGAATTTTAATAAGAAAATAGGAGGAAGGAAAATTACTAGAAAGATAAAAATAATGATTATCTAGTCATTTGAAAGAAACGATTTGTTTAATATATTAACTGTGTAATACCGTCTTTCATTATATATTTTTGTAGCGTCTGAAAGTCACAAATGAATTGTTTAATTTTTTTACATGTGCTTGCTTAAGGACACTGAAATACTTATCTACCAGCAATTTCATGCAAACATTACTAAGAATTTTCACACTTATATTGTGTTTTAGAAAGCAATTAGTTATCTTATTTCTAAGTCCATGAAGACTTTCTCACAAAAATTTGTGAAAATAATTTTCAAATATTTATGACATTTCGGGACAATTTATTTCCACTTTTCACTTTACTTGGTCAAGATACATTGATTCCTTTTCACTGCACATAAATTTGTACAGTTCAGTGCAACTTACATGGGCCATGTTATACTGAATGGCAACAATAGCCTTAATGGATGAGAGAGCTTATCTATTTCTCTCATCATTAGCTACAATACTCAAATCAATCATAACCTCATAACAAGCGTATACAAACTCAAATGTAACATCTGCAACAACTTCTACGTAGGACAGACAGGCAGATCGTTTCAAACACGTTACAGAGAACACATCACTGCCATAACAAAACTACAGAACACCTCCACACATGCAGAACACATCACAAATGCTAACCACACCCACAGAGACATCAACACAGACATGAAAATACTGCATATCCAACCAAAAAGGCAGAAACTAAACACACTAGAACAATATAAAATATACAGACACACAAAAACATCCAAATGAAATTCTCAACACACAACTCAATTTCAGAACACACACACACACTCTTTGACTCCACATTACACTACACAAACACATCCCCACAGGAAACAAAACTAAAGGCGCCAAGACAGCAAAAACCAGTTCTGAGTATGGCCAATATTACCCCATCACTGGAAGCAATAGGTTGGCTTAAACTAGATAAGAAAAGAAATTTACATTCACTTCTCTTTCTCTTCGAAATCTTGAACTCTTCTATTCCTTCGTACCTGTCGTCTCGCTTCACTTACCTTTCTTCCCACCACAATCTGAACACACGCTCTCGCCATGAAACAATACTAACAATACCATCCCATCGCACCTCCTCATACTCATCCTCTTTCACAATAGCCCTGCCAAGACTCTGGAATTCGTTACCTGCTAGCATCAGGGACTGTCGAAATAAAATTCAATTCAAACGCAAACTTACTAGGCACTTGGTCAGTAATTGAGACTCGTTCAGACATGGTTTCTTGTAAATAGTTATTTTAATCTACCACAAAATATCTCAATATCCGGTAATTTCATCACTATAGAATTTTGTTATTTTAGGTTTAATTTGTAATTTAGTAAATACAAAAATATTCTTTGTTCTTAACTGCTATGATAAAATGTCTAGCTTTCATTAATCAGGTATTCTTGTCGTACTTTAATTTTTATTGTAATTGTAATTGTAAATTTAATATTAATTGTAATCTTATTGTTCATGTTATACTTGTAATCCCCTGGTAGAGGGGCAGAGAAGGCCTCACGGCCTTATCTCTACCAGGTTAAATAAATAAATCTAAATCTAAATCTAAAAAAAAAAAATAACAGGCCGAAACATGTTAACAGGTAATAAAATTTAACACGTGAAAGACACATAATACGTTTTCCGAAGTGATATAGTGATAAAAGTCGTGTAATCAAGATGTATATAGTGTATTTATCGTAGAGTGCAGTAGTGTACTTATCTTAATTTTCGATTTTTCTGGATAACACACTATGGAACTGTGGGACTCGTATGTAAGCAACGATTCTGCGGGTAGTTTTCTCATGATGGTCCAATTTCTCATGCTGTCAATCCACCTTTTTATCTTTAACATCTCATTATCATCCCCCAACAGGAAGAGCACTTTGATATATTTTGCGCATATTTATACAGGGACATCATTTTATTTTTACTTCAATTCTTATTGTACCTGAGTTTTTTAACGTTCTTCACTCCCACCCCTTCTGCTAATGAATTCAACCGTCCACCACACAGATCCAAGACCGCATATACAGTCATAGTAAACAGTACGTTCCAAAAATATGTTCGCGTTTTCCAGTGACGAAAGAGCTTTCAATATTGAATCATTTTCGCACAGGTAATTTCGTCCATTTGCCTACGTCGTATCCCGGTTTCCCCCACCTGCTTTTATTCGCCAGCTAGTGGCTGGGCTGTCTTAGCTCTTTTCTGAGAACATTAATTTCTGGTAGGAATTGGAGGTCTACTTAATATTATACAACTGTTTAAAATGACTTAAATAAAAGGGCCTCGTTAAGTAATTAACTGTCACGTGATTTCCTCCCTTTCTGCGACATAACCACTTGGACGGACTTAGATAGCATGTCTGAGTAATTTTATCTTTTCGGATCGGGCAGAAGTGAAGATTGAATTTACAGTACGTAAGGTACTCTTTTATAGAGTAGGTACAGAATTATTTCAACATGAGTTACTAGTACGAAGAACGAAACTGGTAATTGGAATTAGGTACAATAGTGACTATAGTGCGATAATATGCACATTAGAACTGAAGTCTGTATCGAAATGAACGGCCACCATTTTAAAAAATGTGTTTAAATATTCATATTATGATTATTTTTCAATTTAACTTCATTCTCTATACTGTACGCTAATGTGCTGTAGACAGTATAATATACTGTACACTGCATGATGAATACGTCCACATGGACAGCTCAGTTCGTGAGTAAAAACACCCATTGTTAATACTGGACTGTATTTTGATTCAATAAAAACCTAATGAAAATTATCAAGCTCAAAAGCGTGATATTTCCTAGTTTACGTAAATGGATGAATTACTTGTTTGTATATTACGCCATTACCATCGAACTCCAGTCGTGGAAGGGGGTAGCAAACCGTGTTTCCGGTTCTCAATCGTTGATCCAAAGGTATATCCAGGTTAATATTAGAAATGTGCCTGTAGAAGTTACTTCAATTCAAAATATAATTAAAGAGACAAACGAAATCGAAAATGTCTTTAGAATAAGTAGAGAAGAATCTTAACGAAATTCAGAGTTCTGGATAAAGTGCATATTTATCATGTATCGAACACTAAGTGTTCCTGAATGTAGTCGAACTTGTAGCTTGTGGCTATTTGAACTTACGGTCCACACACTTGCACTGAATACATGACTGAGCCGTTCGCTTTTATCATTCGTGAAAGAAGCATCTGCATCCATTCTACTCCAGGGAAGGGTCCAGCCAACCGGATGGAGGCCGAGCCGATCCCAAGTCGTTTCGCAGGTAGAGTAATTTCTTTCCTGTCGGGAATCGATCCATGCCATCCTTCTCCCACCCTGCCGGTCGCCTCAACTCAGCCGTCGACTTGTAAAGACGTCTGTATCCTTCACGAAACGTTCGCGAACTAATAAAATTTGTCACCAAACGAGAGTTATAGCTTTGTGTAAAGATTACAGACCGGGCGGCGTCAGTAAGGGACATTATTATTATTATTATTATTATTATTATTATTATTATTATTATTATTATTATTATCATTCATTCATTCATTCATTCATTCATTCATTGTTCTGACCAAGGGCAAGTCTTTCACTGCAAAACCAGCATTCTCCAATCTTTATTTTCTGCCTTCCTTCTTGAATCCTCGTATGTATGTACAGTAAGTATGTATGTATGTATGTATGTATTCATACTGCAAATGGATATGTACCCGGTGGCAGTGGTACTTAATTACACTCAATAATGACAATTAATAATAAACAGAATTAAAAATACAATTAATAATAAATTAATAATAATAATAATAATAATAATAATAATAATAATAATAATACTTACTTACTTACAAATGGCTTTTAAGGAACCCGAAGGTTCATTGCCGCCCTCACATAAGCCCGCCAGCGGTCCCTATCCTGTGCAAGATTAATCCAGTCTCTATCATCACACCCCACCTCCCTCAAATCCATTTTAATATTATCCTCCCATCTACGTCTCGGCCTCCCTAAAGGTCTTTTTCCCTCCGGTCTCCCAACTAACACTCTATATGCATTTCTGGATTCGCCCATACTTGCTACATGCCCTGCCCATCTCAAACGTCTGGATTTAATGTTCCTAATTATGTCAGGTGAAGAATACAATGCGTGCAGTTCTGTGTTGTGTAACTTTCTCCATAATAATAATAATAATAATAATAATAATAATAATAATAATAATAATAATCATCATCATCATCATCGCCCTTGCAGGTATTTGGCCTAGTGGCCTGTTACGATCTCTGTCCATCTTTTCAGGGGGCGTCCCAAAGTACGTCTTCCATATGGTATATAGCGGAGAATTTGTCTTGGGAGTCTGGAACGGTCCATCCTATTGACATGGTTAAGCCATTTTTGTCTATAGTGTTTGAGATGTTCATAAATAGGTGTAATTTTCAATTGTTTTGTGGTCAAGCAAGCTGTAGCCGGCAGTCCTCCTTAGAAATCTCATTTCCGCAGTTGTTAGGCGTTGAACATCTGAGTTTCGGACAGTCCAGGCCTCACTACCATACACGAGGACAGGTCTTGCTAGAACTTTATATGCTTTTAACCTGGTATGTTTTTGGGTTTTCGTGGTTGTGAAAACCTGGTTGATGGTTCTTAAGGCTCCATTAAAATGTTGAATATTTTCAGATATATCAATAATAGGTAAATATGTCAAATTATAACCTATTTATTTAAATGAGTTTACCTGTTCTAACGTATGGTTAATAATAATAATAATAATAATAATAATAATAATAATAATAATAATAACAGAGAGCATCCTAAATTAAATGAAGCACGATCACTTAAAATAATATTTAAAGTAAATCTAATTTGTATCTTAACTCTAAGTTCGAACTAAAATCCACGAGTATGATATGTTCATACCTGCACAAGTACCTTTCAACACTACACTCATTTCGCTGTCAACTCACTCACTGCACTAGAACTACGACACATTTCACTGATTCTATCCTGATTTCACTAACACTTCAAAAACATTTCACTGTTCAAATACTTTGCACTGCCACTATAAACTATGAAACTTCACTGACAGCAACACACTTCACTGACACAACACACTTATTCAATGATATAACACTTCAAATAACAAAATATCAATTACACCCTTTAAATAGTGTGTATAATATACTACCGTCTATTAGTAAAGTCCTTAAGCCTATTTTTAAATACATTTTTGGTTGTTGGTAAAGCCTTTAGTAAGTCTGCAGGTAAAGCATTCCAGTCCCTGATAGTACGATTGAGAAAAGAAAACTTTCCAGTGTCCGTCCTCTGCCTTCTTTCCCTCAATTTATATGAGTGGTCGTTCCTTGAAGAGTAATTTGGCGGCTGCAACCTATTTTTTATTTCTCTCCAGGCAGGCTCACCTCTGTATGTTTTCAACATTGCGCATAATCGAATTCGCGTTCTCCTGTCCGTCAGTGTGTCCCATTTTAATGGTGAATTATTACGACAACGCTTGACAGCCCGTTTTTTTGGATCTATTCCAGTGACTTAATATGTTCTAATCTGTAAGGATCCCAACATGCAACACCATATTCCTTATGGTCCATATATCTTAATGTCGTCTGTCATCTGATATCTCCTTCTGGCCCAAACTTTTCTCCCGTTCATCATTCCTTCCAGCGTATCCTTCAATAGGCAGTTTCTTCTCAGCCAGTGACCCAACCAATTCTTTTTCCTCTTCCTGGTGAATTTCAGCATCATTCTTTCTTCACCCACTCTTTCCAACTCAGCTTCATTTCTTATTATGTCTGTCCACTTCACACGTTCCATTCATCTTCTTATCCACATTTTAAATGCTTCTATTCGCTTCGTCGTAATGTCCATGTTTCTGCTCCATACAATGTCACACTCCATAGAAAGCACTTCACTACTCTCTTCTTTAGTTCTTTTTCCAGAGGTCCGCAGAAGATTTCCCGCCCCCAGGTCTCTGATCGGGTCAAAAACTCTGATATAACTCATATTTAACCCTTGCGGTGAATTTCGGTCAAGTCCGGAGGGCCTAATTAGTCAAATCCACTCTCCTCACCTCCTCGCTGGAACCCCACGGGATCTTTTTAAGATGCGAAAGAGATAGTGGAGTGCGGAAAACAACGGGAAGCTACCGCATTTATCTTTCCCAAGAAAAACTGCAAACATGGCATGATGAGTGTTTCCATGGTAAAAGATTCCGGACATAAACTATTATTATTATTATTATTATTATTATTATTATTATTATTATTATTATTATTACTATTATTAGCGTATATCTGGTATTAGTTGGCAACACTGAAGAGACGGCCAAATTAGCCTTTTAGGAACTACTCTTACTTGATCTTTACTATAATCATGCGTATTCTAAATGAGGCAATAGAACAAGTGGACAGCTTCAAATACTTGAGGTGTAGGCCTACTATAAGCAGTAACCTGAGCTGCTGCCAGGAAGTCGAAAGGAGGATAGCAATGACAAAGGAAGCTTTTAATATAAAGAGGAGCATCTTCTGCGAACCTTTGGAAAAAAGAACTATGGAAGAGATTAGTGAAGTGCTTTGTGTGGAGTGTAGCATTGTGTGTGGGACAGAAACATGAACAGTACGACGAAGTGAAGAGAAACGACTGGAAACATTTGAAATGTGGAAGAATGGCGCGTGTGAAATGGACAGACAGAATAAGAAATGAAGCTGTGTTGTGAAGAGTGGGTGAAAAAGAATGGTGCTGAAGAGAAAAAGGAATTAGTTGGGTCACTGACTGAGAAGAAACTGCCTACTGAAGGATGCACTGGAAGGAATGGTGAACAGGAGAAAAAGTTCGTGGCAAATATTTAGATCATATGCGAAGACTGAGGGGAAGGCAGAAAATAGGAAAGATTGGAGAATGCTGAGTTTGCAGTGAAAGACCTGCGCTTGGGCAGAAAACTATGAATGAATGAAATATTGGTTTGGATAAAATGACGATGAAATGAATCAAGTGACAGTAACAGCACAGTCTAGTATATACAGTCACGAAGCTTGAGTTTATGAGGATACTAGGAACAATAGACTGTGCAGGTACTATTTCGCATTGTCTGGCTTAAGGCGATAGTAGCGATCCTATACCTGGTAAGGTTTATCTTGTCTCAGTAGCAATAAAGCCAAGTCCCTTCAAATGAGGGTGGAGATTATAGGAGGGTTGTAAATTTTCAGGATTCCTTTCAAAACCTTGTTATTGTACAGGCTGCCGGAACTCAGTTTCTTGAAAGACAAGCTCAGTGACGGAACTACACAGTACGGAGAGAGAGATTTTGTTATTTTATTTTACGCTACAGAATGTATCAACTAGTCCCTTCCGCCACTGGATGGATGGACGACACCGCTCCACTCCCTCATCGCCATAACAATAGACGAAGTAAGACATATCTCCTTTCTCTCTCTTTTCACAGTGAGACAAGATACATCACACAGGCTTTAGTGGTTAGCAACTATGTATGGATGCATATTTACTACATATTGAGCTTCGTGACTGTACAGTATATACTAGACTGTAGTAATAGTATCAAAAGTATTACAGACTTTTTTTTTTATTTCTTTGCATTTGTAAGAAACAATCCACACGCTGAAAGCAGACTTCAGAGACATGCACTAACAGCCCGGCTTTCCTTGGTGCGAGACCCGTGTTAACTGTCGCGGTAAAGTTGACGACTTTTTGTCGCGTGGAATGACGTTGCATTTTTTCGTAGTGATGGAAACCCGCGCGTGGCATTTCTCACATACCTGCAACACAATTCTTTGTAATTGAGAGGTACTGCGCCTGTTGGCCTGCTCAATCCCCGCGTGCAAGAGGGATACAAGGCGCATTGCCTTTTGATTGGGACCACGTGATACAACTTTCATGATTGTTAACAACAGAAGCTACTACTTCTGCTACTGAAGGGGTTATTGCAGTGCTACTGATACTTATAAAGAGTGTGCCATGATGATGATGATGATGATGATGATGATGATCCGTGGCACTGCAGTCTCTAAGGATCCTGACTGACCAGCCGAACCCATGACCTCACGTCCACATGCCGAAACAGGTGCACGAGTATCCAATCAGAATGGGGGTATCTTGCGGTTACCACGATGATTCCCACCCGCTATACAGGGTGGCCCACGTAACTCTTTCACCTCCAATATCGTGTGAATATTTCAGATATACCATGGATTTTATTTGATAATGTTAATTTGAGCAAATGACACTCGGCAGGAAATTAAACGCAGAATAAATATAGGAAGTGCCTGCTATTATTCGGTTGAGAAGCTTTTGTCATCTAGTCTACTGTCAAAAAATCTGAAAGTTAGAATTTATAAAACAGTTATATTACCGGTTGTTCTGTATGGTTGTGAAACTTGGACTCTCACTTTGAGAGAGAAACAGAGATTAAGGGTGTTTGAGAATAAGGTGCTTAGGAAAATATTTGGGGCTAAGAGGGATGAAGTTACAGGAGAATGGAGAAAGTTACACAACGTAGAACTGCACGCATTGTATTCTTCGCCTGACATAATTAGGAACATTAAATCCAGACGTTTGAGATGGGCAGGGCATGTAGCACGTATAAAGTAATCCAGAAGTGCATATAGAGTGTTCGTAGGGAGGCCAGAGGGAAAAGACCTTTAGGGAGGCTGAGACGTAGATGGGAAGATAATATTAAAATGTATTTGAGGGAGGTGGGATGTGATGATGGATACTGGATTATTCTTGCACAGGATAGGGGCCGATGCCAGGCTTATGTGAGGGCGGCAATGAACCTCCGGGTTCCTTAAAAGCCAGTAAGTATTTTACAACGCTTTATCAACATCTTTGGTTATTTAGCGTCTGAATGAGATGAAGGTGATAATACCGGTGAAATGAGTCCGGGGTCCAGCACTGAAAGTTACCCAGCATTTGCTCATATTGGATTGAGGAAAAACCCCGGGATAAACCTCAACCAGGTAACTTTCCCCGACCGGGAATCGAACCCGGGCCACCTGTAGTAACGTGCTGTAACAGTCTGTCTTATTCCATTATTGTCCACACCTGTGGAGTAACGGTTAGTGCGTCTGGCCGGTAAACGAGGTGGCCCTGGTTCGTATCATAGCACCCCATGTGCATCATGCTGGGTGGACATACATAGGTCCCATACACTGGCAGAAATTTCATGAGAAAATTTCTTCCTCAATGAGGCATTAATAATAATAATAATAATAATAATAATAATAATAATAATAATAATAATAATTACATTAACAGAGAGCATCTTAAATTAAATGACACACTGTCATTTAAAATAACATTTAAAGTAAACCTAATTTGTATCCTAAACCTAAGTTCGAACTTAAACCCACGAGTATATATCCCTTCTCATGTTCGAACATTGCACGACACTTGTTGGCACGACGCTCCGACCGTCTTATATCCCCTGGAAAGTCCCGGTACAGAATTTTACAGAAGGATTTTTGGACCCCCAAAGCCATTCTGACAGTTTTGACAATGAAAAAAAATCCCGCCACCACCCGGGATTGAATTCCGGACCTTCCATACTGCAGTTGCTGTACAGACTCAAATACAGTATCTGACATTAAGAAAATTTTTGATAGTTACTTAAATTATTTATAGGTTCACACTTACGCCACTCTTACACAAAATCCTTCAGTTCTAAACAGCTCTTACTAGAACTGTCGCCACCAAATTACAGACTGTAACATATTGCCCACATTTAAAATGATTGATGCGGTAGTCTCAAGTCACTAAGTTCGTAAATGACATTTAGAAGTATGTTCAACAGTCCCCCCATATCTCAATTCCATCGAGTCTAGTCTACTACAGCGACTGTCTTTTTTTTTTCTCTCCTCTGACATTGCACTTTAATATTACACAACATTTGACGCTAGCAAGAGAAGCTGTATTGTTTTTATGAATGTGTGAAACTGGCTTTTAGTAAGAAAGTAGTGTGGCTGGCTATCCGCGCATGCGCCAGAGTATCTGTTTCGTGCTAACATAAGAAAGAACAGTTCATTCAAGACTGTCTGCTTTTTTTATGCTGTCTGTTGTTATATGTACACTTTACTCAGTTCTGTAGTTCTTTAATAAAGACCTTGTGAGCAGGTTGTGTTTTCCGAGGAGTGGGGGAGCTTTTTTTTATCCTTTCTCCCTCTCCGCTTGTCGTACGATCACCGAGTGCCTCTTGTGTATTGTGCAATATCCTTGTTCGGATGGTGTTTTGTGTCTAACAATAGTATTTACAGTGAAATCAATTACGCATAAAGCGAAAACGTTTGGTTTTTCAATAGTATTTACGCGTGTTTTAAATGGTCTATTGATTTCTGTTTACTATGCAGTGCACGAGTGCATCATTGAGAATTTTAATTCAACACTGAAGTGTGATTCGTATTTGAATTGTTCGAGGTTCGAATCTTTACATTTGTAATTTCATTGCTTTTTTTCTCTCTCTCTCTCTCTCTGATTGAAATAGCCAACTGTAGACTTCAACTGGAAGGTAATTTATTGTTATATTTCATGTGGAAATAACTCTTAATTAACAGCTGAAACATGTAAAAGATTTCAGGTTCGAATCTAGATATGCCACTTTTTCCAACCGCAGATGTTAGCAACTGTAGGCCTAAGACTCTTCTGAAAAGGATTAGGATTAGATTTTCGAGCTCTGAAACAAATCCAGAATGGAATGGCCGGGCAATGTATGTCAAATTTTTAAATTCATATACGCGATGTTCAGGTTTTATGTTTAATTCTAGGTCATTCATTAAACACATACTACATCTCTTTTCTTATTTGTCTATTTAGTTATCGAAAAGTCCACGTAATGCAAGGTAGGCATGGGTCATATTTTGGACTTTTACATTATTAAAGTTATCGATATGAAATTATTTTTCAGATGTTTATGCACTTATCAATACCACATGCTGTGCAAAATTTTGTACCACGTGGTTTCATTGGTTGCCAAGTTACTAACATTTTATCGGGACTACAGTCTACTATATACAGTCACGAAGCTTGAGTTTTGAGGGTGCTAGAAACAGTAGACTGTGACGGTATTATTTTGCATTGCCTGTAATGAGGCGATATTAGCGATCCTAGTGGTGAGCAACTACCTAATGTTTGCATATTTACTACGTACTGAGCTTCGCGACTGTATATACTAGACTGTGCTTTTAGTTCTGACATGGAAATGAGGTTGGAGACGTATAAATGGATTTCTTTCCGTTCACAATACATAACTTATCTTCCGCTTAGGGGTGTACAAAATTATTTTGACATGTAATTACATTCAACATTTCAAATCAAGTCAAATACATATCGATATTTATTTATTTGAAACGCTAAAAATCAATTTTTTTAACCAAATTTATCTTGCAGCCATGAATAATTTTAAGAGATGTATTTTTCGGCTATTCTATACCACACTGATCCAGAGTTGTACTCGGACATCGGTTCGATTCTCCCTTGTGCTTATTACATGGTTTGGTTTTTCTGAGATTTTCCCAACCGTAAGACGAATGTCAGGCAATCTATGGCGAATCCTAGACCTCAACTCGCTATCAACAATCCCATCAATGCTAAATAACCGAGTAGTTGATTCAGAATCGTTGAAACAATATATACCACACTTTCGCAGTGATATAATTCAACTTATTTTGAGGCCTGTGGTTTATGAATTATTTATACAGGGACATCATTTTATTTTTACTTCAATTTTTATTGTACCTGAGTTTTTGAATGTACTTCACTCCCACCCCCTCTACTAGTAAACTTCCAACCGTTCTCCACACAGAACCGAGGCCGCGTATGCAGTACTGAGTTAGTGAGTATAGTACGTTCCAGAAATATGTTCGCGTTTTCCAGTGACGAAAGAGCTTTCAATATTGAATCATATTTTCCCACAGGTACTGTCGTCCGTTTGCCTACGTCGCATCCCGGTTTCCCCCACCTGCTTCTGTCCGCCTCTCTGTAAAGTCTAGTAGCTGGGCTGTCTTAGCTCTTTTCTGAAGACATTAATTGCTGTTAGAAACTGGACGTCTACGTAATATTATACAACTATTTAAAATAAATTAAATAGAAGGGCCTCGTTAAGTAATTAGCTGTCAGGTGATTTCTCCTCCCCCTTTCTATGACCCTGCGACAAAACCACTTGAACGGACAGTAGATAGCATTTCTGAGTAATTTTATCTTTTCCGTTCGGGCAGAAGTGAAGATTGAATTTACAGTACGTAAGTTAATCTTTTATAGAGTAGGTAGGCTATAGAATTATTTCAACATGAGTTACTCGTACGAAGGACGAAACTGGTAATTGGAATTAGGTACAATAGCCTTTAGTGCGATAAAATGCACAAAAGAACTGAAGCCTGTATCGAAATGAACGGCCATCATTTTCAAAAATGTGTTTAAATATCCATATTATGATTATTTTTCAATTTAACTTCATTCTCTATATTGTACGCTAATGTGCTGTAACAGTATAATAAACACTGCATAATGAATACTTCCGAATGGATAGCTCAATTCGTGAGTAAAAACACTAAGTGTTAATACAGTACTGTATTTTGATTAAACAAAAACCTAATGAAAATTATCAAACTCAAAATTGCGATATTTCCTAGTTTACATAAATGGATGAATTACTTTTCTTCCCTCCTATACCTAGTAAAGTGATTTGTATCTTACGCCAGTATCATCGAACTCCAGTCTTGGAAGGGGGAGCAAGCGGTGTTTCCGGTTCTAGACCTTTAATCCAAATATATAGCCAGGTTAATATTAAAAATGTTAGTAAAAATAAAATGATGTCCCTGTACAAAAAAGGTGGTGTTGACGTTAAGTAAACTCTTAAAAGAACACCACGTTTTTTATTTTGATGTTAGGAACACTGGAAGAGAATCTAAATCACAGAAAGAGCCTAAAAAATCTGTCGCGTCTTTTAAGCATTTCAAACACACAACTCCATGGCAACAGTGAATACCATAATACATTTATTGTGAAGTTGACTTAGGTTCTCTTACACAGTTATGAAAATAAAGATGCATGTCAAAGAGTCTTCGTCCCTTACTTCTAAGCCATCTACTATTATTATTAATAAGAGGCAATTCTTTTGTTTTTTAAAAAGAAGACCCTATATTGGACTCTTAATGAAATGTTTTCGTGCTAAGGAAATAGCTGTGCTGAACACTGACCATTTGACCTCCAAATCTCGACATGGCAATTGTCCCCCAGGGTTCACGACTGGTTTATCACTAGAGAAAATCTTACCACTTCCTTTCATCACATTGTTTTTATGTAGGTTGAAAGTCATCGCCCTGTCATTTGTGATACGAAGATAAAGCTGTGACGTTATGTCGTAAAAGGTTATTTACCTTTGACATAACGTTTAAAATGGATAATTTTTATAAACAAATGACTTCTAGTTGGTTTCGCGAACGATATTTAAGTAGTCATTAAAGGTAATGAATCTCTAGTAATGTAAATGAGTTGTGCTCGACCATGCCGAAATGTAGTAATTATACACCTGGTAGCAGCCCTTTAATGGACCTCATTAAAGTACACCTATTCATTAAAGTTCAGGTTTTCGATTATTCTCGGATATGCAATCGAAAGACAACTATCGAAAGGTCACGGAGGCTGGAAATCCAATACTGTCGCAGAAGGTTATGTTCGTATGAAAATTATGAAACTCGCTTGCGCTCGTTTCATAAACATACTCACGTCTTAATTACTACCATTATAGGCTCGATGCATAATGTACTATTTTCGGACTTCAACTGTCGATGTTTGGGGAATACAGAATTCGTAACTCTTCGTACATGTGTAGAACACTAGAAAGAATAGGTTTGTTCGCACAGCAGTTCCAAACTGGTTTGAACAGTTCCAGTCATGCGCACATGGACTTTACTGTTCGTAAAGCGCAAATTTCAAACTCTGACTGTTTCTGACTAATAGTCACGCGTTCGTACAACATGTCAAACTATCACAAATCGATTCCTGACACTCGGAATTGATTTTCGAATCAAGTGCAAACCAATGTCAAATCATAGATGACGCATGCGCATTAAGGTAGTTTTGCCATTGTTTTCTGCACGTTATTTACAACATAACCTATACGAGTATGCTCTAAATATATAATCGTTTTATTTTAGTAGGGGAGACTGTTGTACCTTTAGCATAGTGTACCTTTGAACATTTTTTGTTTTTTAATTTTTGCTGCTACCTAGAGGACTCAAAACGAAGTAGATTGTAGAGAAAGCCGCTAAGTAGCTCTGGTCGTAGTTTCAGTTTTATTAATTGCAAAGTGTGAGTTCCGTAGACAAAAGAAATTTTTTAGTACCAAAAGTAAACATTTCGTTCATTGATGTATGTTTTCTAACACAAAACCAGATTGCATTTGTTAATATCTTTCAAGTACGGTGTGTTCCCTATCATCTGGTGAATAATAACATATTTTAATTTCCATGATTTATTTGACTCTCTAGTTTTCGGAGCCATATTTGTTTAAACGTGCACCCTCTTGTACCTTTGAACACAAAACATCTTGTACCATGGAACATGTTCCAAATTACACGATACTATCAGTTTTTGTTTTTCTTTTATTTTAAGGTCATGTCACGAAGTAAGTCTGGAATTAAAGAGGTCCCCAATTGATCCGGATGCCTTGAAGAAAGCTGTTGGAGCAGTTATTGCTTCTCCAGGAAATAAAATCTAAATCAGGGATCCTGCTCTGGTTTATGATTGAAAATACATTTTAGATATGATTGTCAGTATTTACAGATTACATTCCTACCTATATTTAATGTGTTCCGACTTACAAGAGTGTATGTTCCAAGGTACATGATCCTGTTGTACCTCTGAACACAATACATATCCCTTCATTTTATTTTTTCCATCCTTAATAGATCTGTAAAACAGGAAAATACATACAGGAAGTTGTAAAGGAATCTTCAGTAATTATTTCAAGCATTTTTTCATTAAAAAAATTTCATTTCCCAAAATTAAAAAAAATAAAATGTGAAAAGTGTTTAAAGGTACAACAGTCTCCCCTACTGTTGTTTTCATATAATTGCCATTTTTCGGGAAGGTAATACTATATATAAGCGTGCGTACTGTTCTAAAGTTTTACTGCATAAGTTATTTTTTATTCATTAGCTCTAACATTTAATTCTCATGTCAAGCTGTTTTTATTTAATTTGTAAAATATATAGCATAGACGAAGTTAATGACTTTATTTTAGTTCTCTTTTAAAACAAAATTCACAGTTTGTGATTATGATGAGTATGCTCTTGATAAAGGTAACGCTATATTTCAGAATACCACGTAAGTACTTATGTATCAATGCTGTGCAAATTGAAAATAATTTAAAAACATGTTTTTTATTCGTAGTACAAGGCTAGATAAATAAATAAATCTATACTAATAATAAATCTGTAGCCGAAATTTTTCTGGTAATTTTCGATTTTCCAAAAATAATTGGTCCTAACATATATAATTAATCGCCCTGAAACCGAAAATCGCTTTTTTTTTTAAATTTTTGTTTGTATGTATGTCTGTCTGTATGTATGTATGTTTGTTACCTTTTCACGCGATAATGGCTGAACTGATTTCCATGAAAATTGGAATATAAATTAAGTTCGTTGTAACTTAGATTATAGGCTATATGGCATTCAAAATACGTTATTTAAAAGGGGGGTTATAAGGGGGCCTGAATTAAATAAATCGAAATATCTCGCTTATTATTGATTTTTGTGAAATATGTTACATAACAAACATTTCTTTAAAAATGATTTCTGATAAGTTTTATTCCTTGAAAAATTTTGGTAGGACTGATATTTAATGAGATAAATGAGTTTTAAAATTAAAATAACTGCCATCTAAGGCGGTGTATTGAAATAAAAAACAAATGACTTCGTCTATAAGGGGCCTTGGACACAACAATCGAAAGCTATGAAAGATAGCCTACAGAGAATGTTTCTGTGTTTGTATGAAGTAAAATATCGGAAGCTAAATTAACCGATTTGTATATATTATTATTATTTCATCATTGGAAAGTGTAGTTTCTCTGGATGGACATAATGCTATAATGTTATTACAGTAACTTGTGAGTGAATCGAGGACAGGTAAGATTAAAATATCTTCTTATGCACAGAAAACTTGATAGGTTATTCTGTATATTCATTTCCTGTATTTCTTATAATAATGTTTATGAACATATTCATTTTTATCTCAGAGAATTAACGAACAACGAGAGTGTATTGATTTAGTATGCAGTAATAGTACGTTAGCTTAGCAAACCAGCTGTGATGATCTCAGTCATAAATATAATATTCAAGATTGGAATGTCATTGGACTTATGTTTAGTGCGCGAGGAACAATTCCCAAATTTACATTGGAGATCCTCAGAAAATTAAAGGTTCCTGATAAGACTCTTCAGACAATTGCATCAACCATTTTAAAATCTTCATTGAACATAATCAATCACCATCTCTATTCATCTTTATAATATTCCATGTATATTATTTATTTTTAATACATTTTTATCGTTTTGATAGCCACCACATGTTGTCGCAGAATATTGTTTTTAAAAATTTCATTATTTATTTTTTAACGTTAATTTACATTTTCTTTTTTGTTCACTTGAATTGATTAGGATGCCGATATTTTAAATCCAAGATTTGGACGGCTATCATTTCGATGATATTCTCTCTCTATATCAAATTAGTTACATATTAACTTAATTAATTACATGACACTACTTAGAAAGTTACACTGCACCTACAATTTATTAAATTTTCAGTATAATCTCAATCTTTCCTTAAAAGTAAATATCACCAGGGATTGTTACGACACGAGCCATTTTAGCCACTAGTATGAATATGTAACTATTAATCCAAGGGAAAAGAAAAAAAAAAAGATCTCCGGATCAGATTTGTATCATCGACGTATATGTCCTGGTTATAATTTTGTCATTGTGATAACCTGATAAAAGTTCTAGTACTGTGTTATTCAGAATGTAGTAAATTGATTTTAAGTTGTAATTGAAATTTAGCTAGACAAGTTTGCATCGTTTGTTAGTTCACGCTATACCTAAACTACACACTATAAATTGTACAGAATTCTTTTCTTTCCTTTACATACGACATCCAATTTCAACATCGCGATAGTATTGAAAGCAATTTCATCATATTGTTTATTATATAAATGTTATCTTCCTTGTCATTCTTTATTCCATATACATCATATTTCATTTAACATATCCATATCTGCAACATCTCGTATAATATGTTATATCATACAAATACGAATTTATATCAGTTTATCTTCCTTTAACTAATATCTGTTCCCATTAAATTTCTGTCGCCTATTAGTTACAATTGTACGCAAATATGCTGTATGTGCAAGTCTGCGCACTCTAATTTGCATTGTTATGGGAAATTATTCCGCGAACATATTGCAATTGTAATTGGAGCCCTGTCGAAACGTTATAATTATCGATCCTCGGCTTACAGGATAAAACCACACGCCATGAGGGCCTCAATGATTACTTGCTAATCTTCGCCATTCACTGCGTAAAATGTCGGAATCCAGACAGCTGTTGGGATTTTAAACCAGCTTTGCTTGTTACATCAATGCTATTGCTAATAATAATAATAATAATAATAATAATAATAATAATAATAATAATAATAATGGTAGTAGTAATAATAATAATGATAATTAGATCCTTGATTTTATGTATAATATGAAAATAAACATGTAGCTAAAAATAAAATATGTAGATAAATAAAGTATGTTAAAAAAAAAGTATCCATTATGCATCAAAACAAGGAAAAAATGTTTAATAAACATGGGTCCTACAACACATACTTCCTGACAGAGTGCTGCATTGGAGTTAAATCGCTCGCTTGAACTCGGTCGAATGTCGCACCCTCGAGTAAGATAAGATGGATCGTGATACGCTCGTAATAAATAGAAGCACAGTACAAGGTCATCTCACCGACATGTCTTATCTTGTATGGAAGGCGATATATGTTTTGCTCACACGGTAAAAATAAGGCTTTATTTTCTGCGTTTATGACAAACGTTTTAATGGAACGTACCAAAACAGTAACATAAATAAAATAGTATGAAAAACTTCGATATACAGTTATTATTCCTAATTAATAATTATTCAATATTTGATTTACCACATATACAGTATAATATGATAGGTCCATACATAGTGTTCCGCCTATATACTGCGACAATGTAGAAATGTTTTACAAAATATTATTATATAGCAGTAAATTAATAACAATATTAGTACAGAGATAACGTCACAGAAAATATAATAAAACGAATAATCATGCTGCACAACTGTTACAGACGCAAAGATTGATACACTAATTATTAGAGATTATTATTATTAGAAAACTTCATACATTTCTTGCATTATCGTGATTGTGTTCTCCGTTTATAATAATTACATTTACATCCAATAACATCTATCAGATGTGGCAAAAACAAAATCACTCCTGTGTGGGGGGGGGGGGACATTTACCTACAACATTTATATTACATTTTAAAGCAAGTTTTGTAGTTGTGCTATGGAGAGCTTAGTTAAACACTGCAAAGTTTTGAAATGATAAACATCTATGATGTTACTACACAGTTCATCACTGTAACAAGAACGAATGTCTAACGCTCGGCTTATACCGTTCGAGGATTTATCGCTCGTGATAATGTTACCCATCATGCATGTGCGCTACCTATTGGATTATGCTATGAACTACTTGGCGCTCGAGCGAAAACGTCCGATATTCTGCTTCCAGAGATCTGGACACTACTTCATAGGAGGTGCTCAATGTGACGTCCATTCATGACAATGCATTTTTCTGCCCTACAATGTAGCAGACTACCAGATAATCATACCGTAGTTGACACCCTGGCATGGAATAATGATACGTTGCAAGGAATACTGAAAACAAAAGTTTGGTTGCGGATATGAGCGGGGTTCAGCAGAGATGGTGTTGTGAATTTTCGTAATCAGCATGTGTGGGCTGATGAAAATTCCCATGCAGTTGAAGAAACAAGGCATCAGCACCGATTCTCAATCAACGTATGGGGAGGCATTCTTGGCGATAGATTAAGGGCCATACGTGCTACCACAGAGACTAACTGGGGCTCGTTATCAGGACTTTCTTATTAACGTATTGCCTGCATTTCTGGAGTATATGCCATGTCAGCAAAGACTACAGATGTGGTTCATGCATAATGGCACACCAGCACATATTTTCCGCAATGAGCGTGAACACCTGACGCTGACATTTCAGGACCGGTGGATTGATTGGGGAGGCCCCACACCTTGGCCTTATCGTTCCCGAAACCTAAATTCCCTAGACTTTTGATTATCAAGAACAACCAGGTCAATTTCAAAGAGTGTGTGATCCCTTATGCCGAATGGCAGAGGAAAGTATGTGTTGTAATACCCATGTTTATTCGACATTTTTTCTTGTTTTGATGCATACTAGCACCTCCTAAAATATTGGATACTTTTTTAACACCCTGTATATTGTAAATAAAAAAATATGTAAATTAAAATCTAAGCTTTATTGGATGTATGCTTGCACACTGATACAAAATTACAGGTGCACACGTGATTCAACCTCATTTAATTACTATTTGCAGGCGCAATTGATAATTAAATATTTTTTCATATTTTCTGCGGTCATTGATTGTCTCGTCAACGGCAACCCATACGTAGGAATCTCCAAGTTCAGCTCTAATCGTTTCTATTGTATCAGTGTGGCAGGAGTTCAGATAATTTTTCCGGAGTGTTGATTCATCCGAAATATTGAAGTTGCAGTATTTGCATAGGAATGCTTGAAACTTTGGTACTTCAAGTTTATACCATGTTATGTTTGCAGGAACCATTGCCATGTACAAACTTTTTTAAATTCACTGGTAGTAGACGAAGGTTCCAGCACCATTTGTGTAAAAGGAACTTATTCATTTTTTTTTTTTTTTGACGAAACACGTTTTTTATTTGACATGAAGTTCAATTTCCAAATGCCTTTGTCACACGTTTTGCACTGCACAATTTTACCGTCACTAGTAAAGGCATAACCAATAATTGAAACCCAATCTTTTAACTTGAATGCGACTGGCGCCATAGCAGTAGAATAGCTAGCTATATCACCTGATGTGATATAAGGTTTTCAAGAAAACTGAAAGAACTCCTGTTTTCTTTCAGAGAAACTGATTGGGGATGTTTGTGTCAAACGGCCATATCCACAGGGTAATTATCACTCTTTCCTTCACTGCTGTAAGGAATTAACAACACATTTTTAGCTTCAGAATACAACCAATTAAAGAAATGATATTTCTGAATTGTTCAGTCTCTATTTGCAATGTTATTTCAACCTTAAAGCTAAAGAGAAAAGGTATTTTACAAACAACTTCAAATTTTTATAACTCAGATAAAATTGAGAATAGGATCCATGTTTATTTCACATTTTTTGCTCCATAAGTGGCGATCACTCCTCACTCCTGTATATAAGATTTGTTGGATAATCTAAATGTTAAGTGCGTAACAGGATCTCGGAAACTAAAATGACTGAACTTCGTCTCGTCTTTTCTAACTTTTCCTCGATTCTCCTATAATGCACCTGTAAACCTTGTATCACAATATACTATTTCTGTAAATATGTACTTTCTTCTTAACTAAAAGATACAATGGTAATGTAAGCTCTATAGAATATCATAATTAAAATGAAATGGTATCTTATTTGGGTCTGTGATCTATTTAGGTACGATATAATATCTTTCGAATTGTAGTTAAAGAAAATAAACTCTAAACTGTTATATAGTTTCGCCATGGGACGAAGGAACTGAATTTTTTTTTCGTAACGCGTAAAGGTTGTGTGAGAAATAACTTAAATAGTAGTGCTGTTGATCGCTCAAAATATTTAATCGATTAACTATTTGAATTTAATCGATTAATCGAGTTTTGATCGAGTTGAAAAAGTGTTTTAATATACTGGAATACACAATTATTGTTAAATTTAACTTGTGTTCGGTGATAAGCATAAGTATTAAATGTTGTATATCTGTATATATTGTATCGTTATATTACAAAACAACTATTTTAATTACTTGTATGTATGTATGTATGTATGTATGTATTTATTTACACTGCAAGTGGGCAAGCACCCGGTGGCAGTGGTATACACAATATAAACAATACACAATAAAATGATAAACAATACACAATACAATTATACAATACAATAAGAATACACAATATAATTTAACACAATAATAATAAAACATAAATAAAATACCTAATTTTACAATACAACCTATATAATTATGTATAGGCCCTACATAAGTTTCAATAGTCTTTCACTTTATTCTCATCTCACTCACTGTAGTGGCACTATGACGCATTTCACTGACACTTCAGCACACATTTCACTGACACTCTGTAACACATTTCATTGATGCTATAAATTATCACTGATCGGAACTGTTCACTGCACTGTAAAACCATAACTTCACTGACTCACCTCGCTTCACTGATACAACAGTTCAAATAAGTCAAATAATTACATCCTTATGCATACTTATAAACAGAACTACATTTAAACTAAACATTTCTAGTCTAAGGCCCTCTTACACGCTAGTTTTAAATAATTTACAATTCAAACCAAGGAAGTAAGCTCGTAACCTAGATAAATACATGTCACCTTAAAAAATTAAATGTTGAATGTCACCTTAATTTTAATTTTCACTTTATATACAACTTTTTAAATTAGTCTTGAATCTCCTTAAGGAAGGACAGCCCTCAAAGACCGCTGCAGGTAGGTCATTCCAATCATTTATAGTTCTATTTAAAAATGAGAATTTACCTACATCCGTTTTCTGTTTCCTACATTTGATTTTAAAATCATGATCGTTCCTACCATAGTACGTTGGCTTTTCTAACCGAGCCGTTATGTCTACCCATGCTTTCTGACCTAGATGTGCTCTATACAATGATGTTATTCTAGTTTTCCTACGTCTGTTTTCCAAAGTTTCCCATTTAAGTTCTTTTATCGTATCGTTTCCATCTTCTCTTTTACCTTTAACAAATTTCGCTGCCCTATACTGGATTCTTTCTAAGGAATTTATCTGATATATTCTATAGGGATCCCAACATGTAGTTCCGTATTCCATTAACGGTCGCACTAACGTTAGATATGCTATTTCCCTTGATTTGGGGCTAGCCTTTCTCAAGATTCTCATAATAAAGTGAAGTGCCCTCCATGCTTTACCCGTAAAATTATCAACATGCTCTCCCCAAGAAAGTTTGGAGTTTAAATACACTCCTAGGTATTTACAACATTGTACTTGCGGAATTACAACACCACTGAATTAGTAATTAAGACTAGTTTCCTCTCGGGTTTTACAAAATGTTATAGATTTACTTTTAGAACCATTTACGTACTAACATATTTATTATGAGACATAATTTATTGTGTCAATTTCTCCGGAAATTTTTTAGACAAACATAAATAACAAAAAGTATGGAGACTCACCTAGTTAATACTGCTTCATCCATGATTTTAAACATGTGAGTGCATTCACATGCTCCGAATTAAGTGCCGCTCTACGTTTAGTAACAATGTTTCCTGCATCACTAAACACGAAAAAACTTTTTTTCTGTCAAGCACTTCTCCACGATGGTTCAATTTAAATCCAAACGTTTCACCGAGTTTACCTCTCAAATTATCATATGACATAATGGAGTTTACACTTTTCACAAACCACAGAAAACTGATTCTTTTTCATTATCAAACAAAACACTCGACCTTCATATACAACCTCAGTACAGAAACTGCAACTGCAAAAGTACAGCGGTCGAAACAGAAGACTGGCCCCTATTGTAATCGAATTACAAGAAAGAGAAGAACGTAGTTACGCTCTCACTTGCACACAGTGTAGACATGGGTATTTTATAAGGGATGAGGGGAACGAAACACAGAAAAGTATGTACAGTATTTCATATCCTAGGAAGATGAGCTGACAAAAAGGTGGAAGTTTTCTTGGAAAACATAAAACTTAATAAGAGTTTCGTATTATGTTTTAACTTTCAATAGAGGTATACAGTACTATTGTGCTTTTAAGTAAGTAATTTCCGAGAGAGGAATATTGTTAGAAGTTTTAGTATGAGTTTGTATTAACAAAATAATAATTAATATCAACTACAACCGATTAATTTTAATCGACTCGATTATTGATTAAATATTTTTGATCGATTAGTCTTACAACAGAAATTGATCGATTAATCGATTAAATCCCACAAGACTATTAATAGTGATACAGCAAATAGTAAAATCTCTATATGTAATTAGGTATTTTTCTTTGTTTCGAAAATGTAAAAATTCACAGTATCCTATGTACGGCTGCAATAGGATGAATAAACGTGGTTTTTCTTCCTGCCGAAAAATTGTATATTTTGCACATAGGAGTTACTGCAGGAACAAAGACGATGTATACCTTCGTAACTCTTTTTCCATTTTTATACTTACTTACTTACAAATGGCTTTTAAGGAACCCGAAGGTTCATTGCCGCCCTCACATAAGCCCGCCATCGGTCCCTATCCTGTGCAAGATTAATCCAGTCTATATCATCATATCCCACCTCCCTCAAATCCATTTTAATATCCTCCCATATACGTCTCGGCCTCCCTAAAGGTCTTTTTCCCTCCGGTCTCCCAACTAACACTCTATATGCATTTCTGGATTCGCCCATACGTGCTACATGCCCTGCCCATCCCAAACGTCTGGATTTTAAGTTCGTAATTATGTCAGGTGAAGAATACAATGCGTGCAGTTCTGTGTTGTGTAACTTTCTCCATTTTCCTGTAGCTTCATCCGCTTAGCCCCAAATATTTTCCTAAGCACCTTATTCTCAAACACCCTTAACCTATGTTTCTCTCTCAGAGTGAGAGTCCAAGTTTCACAACCTTACAGAAGAACTGGTAATATAACTGTTTTATAAATTCTAACTTTCAGATTTTTGGACAGCAGACTGGATGATAAGAGCTTCTCAACCGAATAATAACACGCATTTCCCATATTTATTCTGTGTTTTTGCATTTTTATAATTTAATGAAATAAATAAATTTCTAAATTATAGACATCAGCTCAAAGAATGTTGAGTGACCACAAGGGTCCTGAATACAATAAACATGTACAATAATGGGATGTGATACATTAAAGAAAAAAGAAAGTTAATTGTTGAAGACAAATATAAGTTGATTAATTGAAATAGAGATGATGATGTAATATTTGAAGAGAATCCTTGATAATATTTATAAGAATAGACATTACATAATCAAAAGGAATGTGAAGTCCCTTAAGATAATTCCACTTGAATTTTGTGATTGAACCTCTACTGCCAAACAGCAAACCAATGACGGACCATTGTTTAAGAGGGACGTTGTACTTTTGAGAAAGATACGGCAGACAAGGTTCATATATGGACTTCTTCTCAATATCAACCTCGGTGGCCTGATTTAGGTTTCTTTCGAAACGGATAGTAGGGTCAAGAACAAGAGCCCGTTTAATATCTATATATATATAATTTGAACTGGTAATGGAAATTACGGGAAAACGGCTGAACGGATTTTAATAAATGGCCCCTCATTTTGAAGCCTGTAACCCAAAGTTTTTCGGAAAAATAGTAGTTTTCAGTGAAATGTAAATTTTCCTACATAATTTTCCTATTTTCCAAAATCCATCTGTCGTCAGTTTTGAGAACTAGCTAATTGCATTCAGGAGAAGCGAAGCGAGCATCAAGTCGGCCGTGTTGCATTTCAGAATAAACAAAACACGCACTACAGTAAACAATATTACACAAAGGCCATGATCTGCAAGAATGCGGACATATTTAGAGCTCAAATTAAATTGATTATTAAAAACTTAACTTACTAAAAATAATTTACAGGTTCGATTCTGTGGTGTGTAATTTTCTGTGTACAGCTGTGTATTGGATATTAAAAACTACAAAACTTGAGGTGGTTTGATGACATTATTACCATTAGAAATGACATATTATTGTAGTTAATGCCGTGATGTGACTATTTTTCATTAATTATACACATTAATGCTATATTGATGATATGAAAGTGAAACGTTTTGGGGTTATATAAGTAGATATAGAGAATAACTTAAATTAGATTTTGATTTTTATATTTTACTGAGTGGCAGCTATATAGTATATATATAGTATATGTTACTGAAAGCTATAAAACTTACGTAAGATAATAATATTATTAAGAATCAAATATTTTTATAGTTATAAATCAAGTGGGGTTGGGTCTTTTTCATATATTTAATGGCGGTGTGGTGTAGATATTTATATGCGTGGTTCTCTTCAGTATTGGCTCGAGAGAGAGAGTATGTTTCATTATTATGGAAGCAAATAACTTTCAGAATGTCTGGTATCCTTCATTGAAAATAAATCTGAAAAATGTTTATTTGAACGTCTAATGAACTTAGTTTGCAGCATTTGCTGCACAAGCCACTAGTTTATCTTTAATTTAATATGTGATGGTGAGTAAAAATTTCAACATATTCTCCTTAAAAAGAAGAGTTCTGTGACATATTAATTACGTAAGTTGAGAACCGTTTATACATAAAATAATATTTTCATTGCAGTACATGAAATTTGACCTTTAAAAATAATTAGAGAAAACTGGAAAAGTATCTAGTGAAAGAAAGCAGGCTCGTAGCTTTCCCAGTGGTTGGCCAACTGGAATTGATTTTAATTGGAATCCGTACCACTAGGGAGCGTGTGCGAACATATGTATGTGTGTGTTGTGTTTCAACCTCCACTCCGTCTTCAACATACACACCCTCCACCCCGATCTGAGGTCGTAGCGCTGATTACATTCCAACCCCGCTAACACCCTCCACGGAAATGCGCAAGTAATGGTGACTGCAGTACCCTGTGGCGGAAAGAACTATGTATGCCCCGTTCTGGGGGACACTTCTTCAATACGCCGTGTGAACAGGTATCATCCGACCGAGTTTATACTATATACATTCAGAGGAATGTCGTAATTTAAGTACAGAATGCAGGAAGAACAAGTTTAAAGTATGTGAAATGTTGCACGCTAAATTTATTTTGAATATATGAATTATTCGTATCTACAGGCTATTCTGAATTCTGGAATGAAAGGTTAGGGCATAGTAGAACCCAACAGTATAAGAATACCACTGCCTGGGAGGTAGGACGCAGAATTATGCCCATCTCGTCATTACAGATACTACTGTTTCTGTTATTACTACTGGGTGTTCAGTTCAAAATGTGTCATGGCTCGCTGTATGCCGTCATGTGGCTAGCCGATGAGCCTAGAGAATTCAATCTTCCTACACTTCCGAAGAGCTGTATAACCTAAGAGGCAGAGAAGTTGCCTAGCAAGTACGGCGTTCATTCTGAATAGTACTTACCGATACGTACGGTAACGCCGGTAGTGGCAGGAATGTGAACTGCTTGGAAATACGTACTGTCGGGATATGGGGAGAGGGTTAAGACGATTACTTACGTATTTGTTGACATTAACTTCGACGGTCAACATGGACACGGAGCATTTGATTTGTGTTGTGGAATGTTACCATACGCAACCGATGATAACAAATACCCTGCGTACGACTTGCCGGCGCAAAACACAGTTCGAAAGAGGTTATGGTAGCACACAGACCGTACAGACCGCCATCTGTTGCTACGACGTTCAAGTTATACCGTACACGTTCTCAAGTTCAGATTGAGGAACGCCTTAAATAATAGGCAACTTCTCTAACATATAAGCTGAAACTCGCTTCAAATCGGTGACCCAACAACAGTGACGTCATGACACACTTTGAAATGAACACCCAGTACTACTGACAGCTATTACTGTTGCTTCTGCCACTACTACTGCTACTGCTAACTATTAGCCACTATTACTGTCATTACTGCTACTACTGTTACTACAACAGTATTAATATTGCTACTACTACTGCTAGTAATATTACTAATGCTACTACTACTGCTAGTAATATTACTAATGCTACTACTACTGTTACTACAACAGTATTAATATTGCTACTACTACTGCTAGTAATATTACTAATGCTACTACTACTGCTAGTAATATTACTAATGCTACTACTACTGTTACTACAACAGTATTAATATTGCTACTACTACTGCTAGTAATATTACTAATGCTACTACTACTGCTAGTAATATTACTAATGCTACTACTACTGTTACTACAACTGCTATTACTATTGCTACTACTACTACTACTACTACTACTACTGCTAGTAATATTACTAATGCTACTACTACTGTTACTACAACAGTATTAATATTGCTACTACTACTGCTAGTAATATTACTAATGCTACTACTACTGCTAGTAATATTACTAATGCTACTACTACTGTTACTACAATTGCTATTACTATTGCTACTACTACTACTACTACTACTACTACTACTACTACTACTGCTAGTAATATTACTAATGCTACTACTACTGTTACTACAACAGTATTAATATTGCTACTGCTACTGCTAGTAATATTACTAATGCTACTACTACTGCTAGTAATATTACTAATGCTACTACTACTGATACTACAACTGCTATTACTATTGCTACTACTACTACTACTACTAATACTACTACTACTACTACTACTAGTAATATTACTAATACTACTACTACTGTTACTACAACAGTATTAATATTGCTACTACTACTGCTAGTAATATTACTAATGCTACTACTACTGCTAGTAATATTACTAATGCTACTACTACTGTTACTACAACTGCTATTACTATTGCTACTACTACTACTACTACTACTACTACTACTGCTAGTAATATTACTAATGCTACTACTACTGTTACTACAACAGTATTAATATTGCTACTACTACTGCTAGTAATATTACTAATGCTACTACTACTGCTAGTAATATTACTAATGCTACTACTACTGTTACTACAACTGCTATTACTATTGCTACTACTACTACTACTACTGCTAGTAATATTACTAATGCTACTACTACTGTTACTACAACAGTATTAATATTGCTACTACTACTGCTAGTAATATTACTAATGCTACTACTACTGTTACTACAACTGCTATTACTATTGCTACTACTACTACTACTACTACTACTGCTAGTAATATTACTAATGCTACTACTACTGTTACTACAACAGTATTAATATTGCTACTACTACTGCTAGTAATATTACTAATGCTACTACTACTGCTAGTAATATTACTAATGCTACTACTACTGTTACTACAACTGCTATTACTATTGCTACTACTACTACTACTACTAACACTACTACTACTACTACTACTGCTAGTAATATTACTAATGCTACTACTACTGTTACTACAACAGTATTAATATTGCTACTACTACTGCTAGTAATATTACTAATGCTACTACTACTGCTAGTAATATTACTAATGCTACTACTACTGTTACTACAACAGTATTAATATTGCTACTACTACTGCTAGTAATATTACTAATGCTACTACTACTGCTAGTAATATTACTAATACTACTACTACTACTACTAGTAGTAATATTACTAATGCTACTACTACTGTTACTACAACTGCTATTACTACTACTAATACTACTACTACTACTGTTAATACTACTACTATTTGGGGCTAAGAGGGATGAAGTTACAGGAGAATGGAGAAAGTTACACAACACAGAACTGAACGCATTGTATTCTTCACCTGACATAATTGGGAACATTTAATCCAGACGTTTGAGATGGGCAGGGCTTGTAGCACGTATGGGCGAATCCAAAAATGCATATGCAGTGTTAGTTGGAAGGCCGGAGGAAATAAGACCTTTCGGGAGGCCGAGACGTAGATGGGAGGATAATATTAAAATGGATTTGAGGGAGGTGGGTTATGATAGTAGGGACTGGATTAATCTTGCACAGGATAGGGACTGATGGCGGGCTTATGTGAGGGCGGCAATGAACCTTCGGGTTTCTTAAAAGCCACTACTACTATTACTACTGCTGCAGCTACTACTACTACTACTACTACTATTACTGTGGACCTTTGTGACGCAATCCCGAGATTATGGGTTCGATCTCGGCCCAGGTCGATGGCATTTAAGTGTGCTTATATGCGACAGGCTCATGTCAGTAGATTTTCTGACATGTAGAAACACCTGCGGGATAAAATTCTGGCACACCGGCATCGCTGATATAACTTCAACAGTTACGAGCGTTAAATAAAAAACGTAAAAACTATTACTGCTACTATCTACTGCTGTTATTATTGCTACTACTGGAAAGTTATAAAGTAGACAATATTAGGCACCTGAAAAAAATTCTATTATTATTATTTTTTTTTTCCTGTGTTTCCTTCTTCGTTTTATTTTTGTTCCACATACTCAAACAAAGTAAGACCACAGTGTTGCTGTACACAGTTGTGACTGAATATTGTATGTACATAAATATTAATGAAGAACCGTATCGATCTGCAGGATTAGCACATGTTGCCTGATATGCAGTTGCCCTCATTGTTCTGTCCCAGACCGCTTACTGAACGTCTCTGGTGCATGCACAAAGTTGCTAACACAATTTGACATCCCTTTTAAAGGAGGACCGGCACCCTAACAGAACTCAAACCGGAAAGTTGACCCCTCTGTTATGAGGACTGACACGGTCCTGGCAACCCTAAATAAACAGTAATGAGCAAAGTTGTCACATTGCGAGACGCCCAGAGTTTGTCGTGGCCTCAGATTATGTAATTTAATAGGGACCGTCCGTCCCACTACCAGATAAGTTTCATATACAGCACGACGCAGGATTACTGGCGAAATACCGACTAGCATGGTTGTGTGTATAGCCATCAGCTCTACAAAGATTTCTTCTACAAGTGTGTGTCTGGCAATGCCGGGTATATTTGACAGTGATGAGTAGGATTAGGGAAGATTATGGTGTTAAATCTCCTTTAATATATGCATGCAAGTATGCCCTTGAAATGTGAAAAATGCGCCCTAAAACATGCATTAAAATTCATAAAATACAGAGTGGCCCGTTTACTTTTTTCATGTACGATAACAATTTAACTTATAAATAAATAAATAAATAAATAAATAATAAATAGATATATAAATAAAAATACGAAATAAGTAAAAAATAAACAAGTAAATAAATAGATAATAAATAAATAATAAACAAGTAAATGAATAAATAACAAACAAGTAATTTAATAAATTAATAAATAAGTAAATAAATAAATAAATAGATAAATAAATAAATAAGTAAATAAATAGATAAATAAATAAATACGAAATAAGTAAAAAACAAACAAGTAAATAAATAAATAATAAATAAATTAATTAATTAATAGATAAATAAATAAATACGAAATAGGTAAAATACAAACAAGTAAATAAATAATAAACAAGTAAATGAATGAATGAATAAATAAATAATTAGGTACGAATTAGAAGTCCGTTCTCTACTCATAACATTGCCACTGTTTCCTTAGGACTGTATGGATTGCCATGATATTGTTTTGCCTTTGAAGCAAGTTGCGTAAAAAATGCAATTATAGCTTGGACGCAGAGTGGCTTGCATTCTTTGCTGGATTCGCTGCGGTAGGTAGCGGGGATGTGGTTCCCTTACGCGACCCTCGACCCTAGTCCTGGTTGGGGGGGGGGGCCGCTATGCGCCGTCACGGCCACCAATTAGCAACACGCACGTGCGTGGGAGCCGCGCGTTCTGAGCCAGCCAGCTCCTATCCGTACCACCTGCATGACCTACTGTTCTAATGTAGGCCGACATTTCAGCGAGCAAGTTCGACAAATTGGAATCAATTAAAACGTGGCAACACGGAGTGGTATTCAAACTTTATGCATTTATTTATACTGACTATTTCGTTTATATGACGTCATTACATTTTCGACCAATGAAATGTAATGAAATTTTGAATTCCAACCAATCACAGTCACACTTTGCGATAATTTTTGCATCTAGATTTATCGCTGTCGTTTTATCGCATGGTCGTTCTTTTGTTTAGTCGTTGTCGCCAACTGTTTCCCCGTAAATTGATGATCATGAATACATTAAGATGCAACTACACGGTTAAACTTTTCTTTTAACTTTAAAGCAATGAATGCAAGATTGATATTTAATAGTCATTAATATATTTACGCAGTGAGGACGACATTCAAAAACGGCGCACCATGTAGACACAAAATCTTCATGATCTTAATTCAACGTACCTTTTAAACTTGATTCTTTCAATATTCTTCTCAGATTGCACGCATACGCGATTGGAATATTGAACTGTGTAGATGCAGCTTTAGTTCGTTACACACTACAGCGAGAATGCGTTTGTCGAGCTATAAAAATGCTTTCCTGTAGCACTGATTGTAACTGTCGAAATAAGACACAGCTGACATTGGTCCTGCTCCCACAGGTAACATAACCTATAAGTAGCCTATAAAATTTGCATTTTGTGAATGAAATGAAACAATTAATTGAAAGTCACATGTTCAAATTTATGTAACATCATCGCATATCAAACACAAAGACCTTGTATAGTAATATATACAAGGTCTTTGATCAATCTGCCTTTCGTATGGCGTAATAAAATTCGTGTTTTAATTATCTATACAGAGATATCTTCACTGTGTAGCAACATGTCTTGTTGTGAATACATAAGCATTCCTATATAGCTGTCCCCACACAGTTCCTAGTTCTCGGTGTAGTGTGTAATGTAACGATGAAGTATTAAATAAAGTGCGAAATTCTACTTCCACATCTACATCTTCATCTTCTAATCCCTTGTCCATTGTAGGCTTCACTGTGTAGCAACATGTCTCGCTGTGAATACATAAGCATTTCTATATAGCTGTCCCCACACAGTTCCTAGTTCTCGGTGTAGTGTGTAATGTAACTATGAAGTACTAAATAAAGTGCGAAATTCTACTTCCACATCTACATCTTCATCTTCTAATCCCTTGTCCATTGTAGACTTCACTGTGTAGCAACATGTCTCGCTGTGAATACATAAGCATTCCTATATAGCTGTCCCCACACAGTTCCTAGTTCTCGGTGTAGTGTGTAATGTAACGATGAAGTACTAAATAAAGTGCGAAATTCTACTTCCACATCTACATCTTCATCTTCTAATCCCTTGTCCATTGTAGGCTTCACTGTGTAGCAACATGTCTCGCTGTGAATACATAAGCATTTCTATATAGCTGTCCCCACACAGTTCCTAGTTCTCGGTGTAGTGTGTAATGTAACTATGAAGTACTAAATAAAGTGCGAAATTCTACTTCCACATCTACATCTTCATCTTCTAATCCCTTGTCCATTGTAGACTTTACTGTGTAGCAACATGTCTCGCTGTGAATACATAAGCATTCCTATATAGCTGTCCCCACACAGTTCCTAGTTCTCGGTGTAGTGTGTAATGTAACGATGAAGTACTAAATAAAGTGCGAAATTCTACTTCCACATCTACATCTTCATCTTCTAATCCCTTGTCCATTGTAGGCTTCACTGTGTAGCAACATGTCTCGCTGTGAACACATAAGCATTTCTATATAGCTGTCCCCACACAGTTCCTAGTTCTCGGTGTAGTGTGTAATGTAACTATGAAGTACTAAATAAAGTGCGAAATTCTACTTCCACATCTACATCTTCATCTTCTAATCCCTTGTCCATTGTAGACTTCACTGTGTAGCAACATGTCTCGCTGTGAATACATAAGCATTCCTATATAGCTGTCCCCACACAGTTCCTAGTTCTCGGTGTAGTGTGTAATGTAACGATGAAGTGCGAAATAAAGTGCGAAATTCTACTTCCACATCTACATCTTCATCTTCTAATCCCTTGTCCATTGTAGGCTAACTGGAAAAATTACACTACTTCATTCAGATTTGATAACTGCGTTTTCAACAATTCTTCATTTAATTAATATATTAATCAGGTTACTGTAATTATAAGATTTTAAATTATATTATGATTTCAGCAGATAATGAAAACTTATTTCTGTTATTACAATAACAAGAGAAAAGTGCAGTACATGTAATTAACATTGTTAAACCTGTATTTCGCTTTTCGCAATTGGCATTACTGAATAATAACATCGAATTTCTTTATTGCAGTAATCGATATTCATCTATTTCAACTCCACAATGTCTGAATAGGTTAAGTATTCGTAAATGTAGAATAATTAACATTTTGTGATCGAATTTTATGGATATATTATTTGCATTTTTATTTTATTCACGAAATAGTCCTAATAAATGTCACTCGAGGTCTGAGATTATCCAGATAAATCCACGAGCGAAGCTACTGGATTTATCAGCAGATCTCAGACCTCTCGTGACATTACTACAGACAATCCCATGCGAAGGTTGTCAGCCAATGAACAAACTCTTTGACGCTAGATTGACCAGTGAGAATCGAATTACACTGATAGTTAAAAGCATGCTGCTCAAAATTAATAAGGATTTTTTTTTTCCTTGTACTTTCAGTTTAACTTGTGAAGTTTCTTCCGAACATGTAGAATTACAGTTTGTAGGGCATGAACAATAAGAGTGATGTATCTTAATTTTGAGATTGAAATTTGAATTTAATATCTGAATACCAGTTACGTTTGTTGAGAAAAGAATTTACTTCGATCTCGTGACAAATAATGTAGATTTACATAATGCAAGTTTTTGACATACGCATTTTTCTTATTCGTGCAGATATGTACTTTCTGCCTTGACGTCATCTTCAAATATCATTTTAAGAAAGGTTACCCATTCAGATGTAGATAGTCCAGAATTTATTTATTTATCTATTTATTTATTTATTTATTTATTTATCTACTTATTTATGTATTTATTTAGTTACTTATTTATTTATTTATTTACTTATTCATTTACATATTTATTTATTTGCTTATTCATTAATTTACTTATTTATTTATTTACTAGCCGTGCCCGTGCTCTCCGCTGCACCCGTTAGAAATAAATATAAAGTAATTACATAATTAAAATAGGACATTTGATCCAGGTAACATTCGTGTTTGATAGAAGGATAAATCGTTTATTATGTTACTAAATTTAAATTTAATTAAAAAATTAAAATGGGATCATTTTGATCCAGAGATCACTCATTTGGTCATAAAAATTAGTTTAGGAAATACAGGAAACGAATATACAGAATAGCCTATCAAGTTTTCTGTGCATAAGAATCTATTTTAATCTTACCTGTCCTCGATTCACTCAGGAGTTACTGTGATAACATTATAGCATTATGTCCATCTAGAGAAACTACACTTTCCAATGGTGAATTAATAATTAATTATACAAATCGGTTAATTTAGAAACGCAGAAACATTATCTGTAGGCTATCTTTCATAGCTTTCGATTGTTGCTGTGCAAGGCCCCTTATAGACGAAGTCATTTGTTTTTTAATTCATTACACGGCCTTAGATGGCAGTTATTTTAATTTTAAAATTCATTTATCTCATTAAATATCAGTCCTATCAAAATTTTTCAACGAACAAAACTTATCGGAAATGATTTTTAAAGCAATTTGTGTTATGTAACACATTTCATAAAAATCAATAATAAGCGAGATATTTCGATTTATTTAATTCAGGCCCCCTTAAAACCCCCCTTTAAATAATGTATTTTGAATGCCATATAGCCTATAATCTAAGTTACGACGAACTTAATTTATATTCCAATTTTCATCGAAATCCGTTCAGCCATTATCGCGTGAAAAGGTAACAAACATACATACAGACAGACAGACAGACAGACAGACAGACAGACATACAAACAAAAATTTCAAAAAAGCGATTTTCGGTTTCAGGGTGGTTAATTATATATGTTAGGACCAATTATTTTTGGAAAATGGAAAATTATCAGAAAAATTTCGGCTACAGATTTATTATTAGTATAGATTTACTTATTTACTGTATTTATTTACTTATTTATTTATTTACTTACTTATTTATTCATTTACTTATTTACTTAGTTATTTATTTAGTTATTTATTTACATATTTATTTATTTACTTATTTATTTATTTACTTATTCATTAATTTACTCATTTATTTATTTACTTACTTATTTATTCATTTACTTATTTACTTATTTATTTAGTTATTTATTTACTTATTTATTTATTTACTTATTTATATATTTTTACCTATTTTCTTACTGATTTATTTACTTGCTTATTTACTTACTTCCTTATTTATTTACTTATTTATTTATTTACTTATTTATTTATGTACTTATTTCCTTACTTACTTATTTATTTATTTACATATTTTCTTATTTATTTATTCACTTATTTACTTATTTATTTATTTACTTACTTACTTTGAATTTTCTTCTGTACATGTAAAATTACAATTTGTAGGATATGAACAATAAGAGTGATGTATCTTAATTTTGAGATTGAAATTTGAATCTAAAATCTGAATACCAGTTACGTTTGTTGAAGAAGATATTAACTTCGACATCGTGACAAATAATGTAGATTTACATAATGCAAGTTTTTGACATACACATTTTTCTTATTCGTGCAGATATGTAGTTTGTGCCTTGACGTCATCTTGAAATATGATTTTTCTGCCTTTATTGATAGGAAAATAAGATTTATAAAATTCTTCTTCCGGAAATCTTTGTTGGCATTTTTCACGGAAAACATATTAGAGTGTATAGCCCTTCCAGTAACGTAAATACTCGCATTCTCAGAACTTGATATTCGTTGGGCGGAGTAATTCTGGTGTTTGTGTTGAAGCTAATATAACTCACAACAAATCCGGAGGGCAAACTCCGTGTCTTATTTAAGGCGATGTTTTGTTGCCGATTTCATAAGCCAGCATTAGCATTTAATATGTTTCGACTATGAAGAAATATTTGCACAGCTCCAATAACAAGAAACTCTTGGCTTTCACGTCCCAAATATTACATCTCAACATAACAGAAATGATTAGAACGCTGAATGTAGAAAGCCAGACCAGTGGCGTAGCTCAGAATACCGCGTTTGTTGGCTGATCCTCGAGTGCGTTCGGGCGTAGGTTCGATACCCACTTGGGATGATTATTTCGTTAGGATTTTTCAGAGTTTTTTTTCCAAATGTGAGAAGAATTTCCTCAAATAGCTTCCTATCTCGTTTTATTCCCTTGTTTTGTCGTCTCCACGTTGTTCCTTTTTTATTCTCGGTCTTTTCCGTGTCCACTTTTTTTTTTCTCGAGGACTTTTTTTGATGTCGTACTAAATTTTGTACAATATTCTATTGAGAAGATTAACTCCGTACGTAGATGAAATTATTGGGGAGCATCAGTGCGGTTTTAGGCGTAATAGATCGACAATAGATCAGATTTTTTGTATTCGACGGATATTGGAGAAAAAAATGGGAGTATAAGGGTACAGTGCATCAGTTATTCATAGATTTCAAAAAGGCATATGACTCGATTAAAAGAGAAATTTTATATAATATTCTTATTGAATTTGGTGTTGGAAAGAAACTAGTTCGATTCATTAAAATGTGTCTCAGCAGAGTCCGTATAGCTAATGCTTTTCCAATCCACTGCGGGCGTCTGGCCGCGAAACCAGGTGGCCCGGGTTCGAATCCCAGTCGGGGCAAGTTACCTGGTTGAGGTTTTTCCGGGGTTTTCCTTCAACCCAATACGAGCAAATGCTGGGTAACTTTCGGTGCTGGACCCCGGACTCATTTCACCGGCATTATCACCTTCATATCATTCAGACGCTAAATAACCTACATGTTGATACAGCGTCGTAAAATAACCCAATAAAATGAAAATAAACTCACTGGGGGCCAAAGCAACTTCACTCTAGAATATGCCATCAGGAAAGTTCAGGATAACAAAGTTTGGAAGTTGACGGGTTACATCAGCTTCTTGTCTATGCGGATGACGTGAATATGTTAGGAGAAAATCCACAAATGATTAGGGAAAACACGGAAATTTTACTTGAAGCAAGTAAAGTTATAGGTTTGGAAGTAAATTCCGAAAAGACAAAGTACATGATTATTTCTCGTGACCAGAATATTGTACGAAATGGAAACATAAAAATTGGAGATTTTCCTACGAAGATTTTTTTTTCTATATTTCAGTAGGTTATTTTACGACGCTTTATCACATCTTAGGTTATTTAGCGTCTGAATGAGATGAAGGTGATAATGCCGGTGAAATGAGTCCGGGATCCAGCACCGAAAGTTACCCAGCATTTGCTCATATTGGGTTGAGGGAAAACCCCGGAAAGAACCTCAACCAGCTAACTTGCTCCGATCGGAAATCGAACCCGGGCCACCTGGTTTCGCGGCCAGACACGCCAACCGCTACCCCACAGGTGTGGACTCCTTTGAAGAGGTGGACAGATTCAAATATCTTGGAGCAACAGTAACAAATATAAATGATATTCGGGAGGAAATTAAACACAGAATAAATATGGGAAATGCCTGTTATTATTCGGTTGAGAAGCTTTTATCATCTAGTCTGCTGTCAAAAAAATCTGAAAGTTAGAATTTATAAACCAGTTATATTACCGGTTGTTCTGTATGGTTGTGAAACTTGGACTCTCACTTTGAAAGAGGAACAAAGATTAAGGGTATTTGATAATAAGATTGTTAGGAAAATATTTGGGGCTAAGAGGGATGAAGTTACAGGAGAATGGAGAAAGTTACACAACACAGAACTGCACGTATTGTATTCTTCACCTGACATAATTAGGAACATTAAATCCAGACGTTTGAGATGGGCAGGGCATGCAGCACTTATGGGCGAATCCATAAATGCATATAGAGTGTTAGTTGGGAGACTGGAGGGAAAAAGACCTTTAAGGAGGCCGAGACGTAGATGGGAAGATAATATTAAAAAGGATTTGAGGGAGGTGAGATATGATGATAGAGACTGGATTAATCTTGCTCGGGATAGGGATCAATGGCGGGCTTATGTGAGGGCGGCAATGAACCTCCGGGTTCCTTAAAAGTCAGTAAGTAAGTAAGTAAGTAAGTTTCAGCGAACATGGCTTCAACGGAGCAAGCGAAAGAACGAAGCTTCGGATATTTATTTTTTGATAAAGATTTGAAAGTACAACATTTGTCAAGTCTTTACATCTAGCTTTCATTTGACATCACATTGTAAATCAGTAAGTTCAAATTGAAGAGATAACCGCATTATTCGTACATCGTACAGCGATGATGATGATGATGATGATGATGATGATGATGATGATGATGATGATGATAACAGTAACAATAATAATACTTAACCTTTTAATGTTTGATGAGTAACATGTAGTATAATGCCGTTTTATATTATACAACCGTTTTCCTCGTAATACTTGTGAACAAATCATACATTTAATATTCTCATCATATTGACAGCAAAAAAATGCGTCCTCCCATCCTACTTGGAACTTTCGTACATGGTTTCCAGAGAGACATATGCCACTCGCAGGTCAGAGACAAATACAAATGGAACGGAGTTTGACTCCAGTGAGTGAGAGGGTGGGGGTTGGGGAAGGTATGAAGGAAGAGAAATGCACAGCTATCACTGCGAGCCACAATGTCTCGCGAGTCACGTTCTCGCCACGGCTGGTCTATAATAATGATATCTGCTCTTCGAGTTGAACCCTTACCAGAAAGGCACCCAATTTCCTCGTACACCTCATACTTATCAGACCGGCGATTTTCCCTTGTCCTCACGTGTATTTCGCTTAGGCTTGTCCTTGTTTTTCGCTTGTTTTCTTAATTTTCCTCTTATGTAATCGTACCCACAAATAGATGGTAAATCTGTGGACCTTTTTTGTATTTCAGAGATGTCGCTCTCGTTTCTTGGCGAAGTATTTTTATAATATGTAGACAATTCAACTTATGAACAGATCTATAATATATTCTATGATGTAAGATTATGAGAAAAACTACAAGCAGTTGTTTAGACGTAAACCGGAAGTCGAAACCATGGTAACTGTCGTAAGATTGGAGTACGTCTCTTCACAGTTGCAGATTTATGTGATGATGCGTGTGTGATCCGTTCTGTTGGTGCATTTGTATACATTTCTATTTTTAAACGAATCCGAGTGCAATGTGGAGAAGAAGAAGAATAGAAAGTGCTGCAGAGGTGGGAGTAAGAGTCTATTAATAAACATCTTATAGCGAAGTGTGAAGATGGTATCGGCTGTCTGCATTACAAGTTGTGTCGTCATCAAACAGTCGATATGTTAAATGGACATCTTCTACCACCGGCTCCTTTATTCCACGCGGATCGTCGCTGCTTTATTTGCCATCGCTTCTCAATTCTCCAGGTAAGGATAAATTAACGATTATTCTGTGACATTTCACGTAAATTGTATTTTACATATCGTATCTGTGATTCTTCATTAATAGTAATATGCGTTACAAGAGCGGTATGTTGAAGTTTTCATGTTCGAGGAAAAGTTTGAAAAAGCGAAACGTAGTTGAGCTTTTTAATTTCCGAGAATTGAAAGAAAACATACCGCTTGTGTATCGTACATTATTTTGTGCGAAGATCATTTATTACACACCTGAAAGAGGAATTTCTAATTAGTTGCAATGAAATCTCCATCTTGGTTTCTGTTCAATGACGGCAAATTTGCGAAGCAAAAATATCTATCTTCAACATTGTTGCTTTAAAATGTTTTCTGTGTTTACTATACTCCAGCAGGCCGTGATATACGCCTTGTCTTTTTTTTTCCCCCAGTCTATGATGAGTCTGGAATCTTGTTGATTTTTTCACGGCTTCCTTAATGTTACTTGCATTACAAATGCAGTAACTTTTGTGCGAGATCGTGCGTATTTGCTTGTTTTCCGCACAGAACCAATACGCGGTAAGTGTGAAATACCACATTCAGTATTCCCAACGTAACACACATAACAATTTCCCTATTCTTACCGCTTAAGCGCGACATTCATTTTACTGCTTTAGGCTTTTAACATATTGTTTTTAGAGACGTTTAACATAGTAATAATTATAAATTGGAAACTTACCACTGCAATTTCACCTAAATTGCAATGTTAATTATTGTTTTTAAATATTTGCAAAAAATTAAGTAAAGTCTACTACTCCACGAAACTTATTGCATTCCTGATATAAGTAACATTAAGGAAGCTGTGAAAAAATCAACAAGATTCCAGATGCGGATGTTATTACTGCAGTATGTTATATAAATAATATTGTTAAAATATTAAAATGAAAAATAAATCATTACATAACCTTAACGTTTGTTTTAAGTTCGCATTTATAGACTGGGGAAAGAAAAAAAAAGAAGACGTATATCACGGCCTGCTGGAGTATAGTAAACACAGAAAAGATTTTAAAGCAACATTGTTGAAGATAGATATTTTTGTTTTGCAAATTTGCCGTCATTGAACAGAAACCAACATGGAGATTTCATTGCAACTAATTAGAAATTCCTCTTTCAGGTATGTAATAAACGATCTTCGCACAAAATAATGTACGATACACGAGCGGTATGTTTGCTTTCATGTTCTCGGAAATTAAAAAAGCTCAACTTCGTTTCGCTTTTTCAATCTTTTCCTCGACCATGAAAACGTCAACATACCGCTTTTGTAACGTATATTACTATTTACATATCGTATTGTGATTCTTCATTAAAATGCTATTTTTAACTATTATGCTTTGTAGGACTTCTTATTTAAATTGTGTTGAAATAGTAAGAAGGAAGGTTTCAAATTACAGTCACGTTATTTCTTTACTATTCCACAACCAACAGTCACCGCGCGGACGAAAGCTTGAGTTCTACTGTCAAGGAAAAGCTCAGCTTTTGTGAAGTCTTAGTATTTGTAACCCATGCTCAAAGATCGCTGTACAGAACTTTCGTTTTGCAAAGGAATTTTAGAAACTTACATTTGATCAGATCAAATTTCTACACATTTAAAGGACAAAACTAAAATTCTTTCAATAATTTATTATCATAATACACTGCTCTCTTAAGTTGACTGAGAATATTGGGAATTAAATATGTGGCCTTCCCAAAACACGCTATGAAATTTTTCATATCAAACAATTTTAATTTCGGAAAGGAAGCAAAAACGAGCAAAATTGCATTAAACCTTTTTTTCTTTGAAATATCTGAAACAATAACCATTTGAAATGAATCACATTGCTTGCGGTTCACTCTGGATAGACCTACAGGTTGTAAGGGAATAAGTGTCATTATTTTGAGGGGAGAGGATGGTATTTTTTTTAACTTTTTTCCTGTTTGGTGTAAAATATTAATTTTTTGTATGTAGAGCGCTCATAGCTGTAGCAACTCAACCAAAAATAAATATTTTGAAAAAAAAAATATTTGGGGACCCAGATTTGAAAAAAAAATATACCCAATGCAGTATTTTACTAAAACCGATATATCTAAACCGTTTTTAAAGATAGATTCAAACAGTTTTCTACAATGTACTTGCAAAAGCATGCTCTACAAAGTGTCTGTAACGGAATTTTGATATTAGTCCCTACGTTTGTAAAATAAACAATTAAAATTTAATATCACTTTTCTTAATTCATTTCTTGCAAACAAACGGACGTAGTTTTAAAATTAAATCAATTAACAAAATTCTGTTACAGAGAAAAGTTTCCTTACAGTCTAAAGAATGTGTGTTCTAAATTTCATGCATATATATTTAATAGTTCAGAAATTATATCCATTTTTGTCTGGCAATGTAGCAAAAATATGAAGTTAACGTAAACCGATAAAAGGGGGCCAAGTGATTTAAAAATCCATAGCACAGGAAGTTTAAAAATGGCGTCCTAACATCCGATAAGGGCACAAATACCCACAAAATATTATGCTATGCATTTCACACATCACAGAGTATTTTAAAGAATTTTTTTTTTAATTTACTCATTTTTCACCAAAAAAATACCATCCTCTCCCCTTAACATGATTATTCATGTCATAAGGAAGAAAAAATGTCCTCACAATTTTTTTCTAATTGCAATATTTAACTAATATTAGACGTTTGGCAACGTTGCTGGATGGGAAGGAGAGGTTTACAGGTACATAGTATAGCATAGCATTATACATTTTTTCATAATGTACTATAGAGCATTCCACGTTAAGAAAAAAACCATTGGTTTTATGAGCCTTGCTTAGTACATTGTAGAAGCTATGTGTTAGGTAGGCGTTTCTATGGAAACTGGTCATTTGATGAACTAGCCCCATATGCTCAATGCTTTTTTTCTAAACGTGGAATCCTCTATATTAAATGTTAACAATGGAGAAGGAGGGATTTTGTTGGAGTTTTTATCACGATTTTCTTTCCATTTTTGGAAATATAAAAATAATAAAAATTATCAGGATATACTAAATGAAAAATTAATTAATACTCATAATTAGTCTATACTATACATGAAAAAAAATCGTAGATCTTAATAGTTTGACTATTTCGTTTATATGACGTTATTTCATTTTCGGCCAATGAAGTGTAATGAAATTTTGAATTCCAACCAATCACAGTCATACATCGCGATAATTTCTGCAGCTCGACATATCACTATCAATTTATCGCATGGTCGTTCTTTTGTTTAGTTAGTGTCGCCATCTGTTTCCACGTAAGTCGATGAGCGTGAATTCACTGTACTAAATAAAGTGCGAAATCTTACTTCCACATCTACATCTTCATCTTCTAATTCCATGTCCATTGTATCTAAAGAAAATGACACTCCTTCATAACAATTGTTCATTTAATTAATATATTAATCAGGTTATTTGTAATTATACTATAACATTTTAAAATTAAATTATGATTTCTGCAGATAATGAAAACTTGTTTCTGTTTTAATAACAAGAGAAAAACGCAGTACATGTAGACGTAATTAACATTTTTAAATCTATAGTTCGCTTTTCACAATTGGCATTACTGAATAACATTCAATTTCTTTATTGCAGTAATCGTTAGTCATCTATTTCGACTTCACAATGTCTGAATAGGTTAAGTTGTTCATAAATATATATTTATTAACATTTCTGTGAGCGAATTTTAGGGATATATTATTTACATTTTTATTTTATTCACGACACAGTCCTAATAAATGTCACTCGAGGTCTGAGATTACTATAGACTATTTCGTTTATATGACGTCATTCCATTTTCGATCAATGAAGTGTAATGAAATTTTGATTTCCAACTAATCACAGTCAGACTTTGCGATAATTTTTGCAGCTAGATTTATCGCTATCAATTTATCGCATGGTCGTTCTTTTGTTTAGTCGTTGTCGCCAACTGTTTCCCCGTAAATTGATGATCATGAATACATTAAGATGCAACTACACGGTTAAACTTTCCTTTCAACTTTAAAGCAATGAATGCAAGATTGATATTTAATATTAATTAATATATTTACGTTCGAAACAGCGCACCATGTAGACACAAAATCTTCATGTATCTTAATTAAACGTACCTTTTAAACTTGATTCTTTCAATATTCTTCCCAGATTGCACGCATACGCGATTGGAATATTGAACTGTGTAGATGCAGCTTTAGTTCCGTTACACACTACAGCGAGAATGCGTTTGTCGAGCTATAAAAAATGTTTTCGTGTAGCAATGATTGTAACGGTCGAAATAAGACACAGCTGACATTGGTCCTGCTCCCACAGGTAACATAACCTATAAGTAGTCTATCAAATTTGTATTTTGTGAGTGAAATGAAACAATTAATAGAAAGTCAGATATTCAAATTTATGTAACATCATCGCATATCAAACCCAATGACCTTGCATAGTAATAATAAGGTCTTTTCATCAAACTGCCTTCCGTATGGCATAATAAAATTCGTGTTTCAATTAGGCCTATCTATACAGAGATGACTTCACTGTGTAGCAACATGTCTCGCTGTGAACACATAAGCATTGGTATATAGCTGTCCCCACTGTTACTGTTAAATTAAATTATGATATCAGCAGATAATGAAAATGTATTTATGTTATAATAATAAGAGAAAAGTCCAGTACATGTAATTAACATTGTTAAAGCTGTATTTCGCAATTGGCATTACTGAATAATAACATCGAATTTCTTTATTGCAGTAATCGATATTCATCTACGGGTATTTCAACTTCACAATGTCTGTATAGGTTAAGTATTCGTTAATTAACGATTATTAACATTTTGTGATCGAATTTTAGGGATATATTATTTACATTTTTTATTTTATTCACAAAATAGTCCTAAAAAATGCCACTCGAGGTCTGATATTACTATAGATAAATTTGCTTCAATTGTCGTAGCTGCCGTAGATAGAAACTAAGAAAAGAAAAAAAAAAAAAAAAAGGATATTCAGATATTTAGAGCATCGGTGGTGCGATGGTGCCATAGCGACAATGAAGCTATATTGGCAATGACAATGAAAATGGCAGGGCAAACTGCAATATTCGTAAGAAACGTGTTCCATAACCAGACTAATCCCAGAACATATCTCCGGTTGCCTTGGTGACAGTAGCAACGCCTCCACGACACATTTCGTGTTTCGTCTGTTAACTTTGCATTCTCTCTTCCACCATGAAGTAGAAAGCCCACGTACGCTCGTTGGGGTTCACTCAGGGGGTTGCCGGCAGGATGACGTCCCTGCCTACCTGCGGGTGACGTGTTCAACTCTCATTTCTCCCTCCACTTTGCAGGCTCGCCACGTCCGCGTGACGTGTGAGTGGAACTCTCCAGATGTGTGACCCCACCGCATTCGGACGTGTGTCTGCCACTGTCAACACTCGTGTCACTTGTACAAGGAGGTTTCTTTCTTCCGCCAGGAATGTCTGCATCAGGCGCGATCCTATGAAAATAATATCATAGTGAACTAACGGGGATTATGCACAGCGTCTTGGTTGTCCATGTTTCTGAGCTCAAGGTCTCGGTCTAGGTTCACCAAATCACCATATTGAAGTTTGGAACGCACGGAGTATAAATGACGTCATGACCCTTGGGGTAGGGTGGCAGTACCAGAGTACAGTTGGTTTCGTAACGAAGTGCATTTCCGTCGTTCTTATTACTGCATGAGATCCCTTGAATAAACAAGTGCCAATGAAGTTTTGTTCCCTAGTGGAAAAAACAAGTTAAATTCTACAAGTGGATGTGCAAAAAAAAAAAAAAAAAACTTGCATTTGATCGATGTTATTTGTGTTGAAAATTATTTGCAATAAAGGTGTGCAGAACACATCACAAATGCTAACCACACCTACAGAGACATCAACACAGACATGAAAATACTACACATCCAAACAAAAAGCCAGAAACTAAACATACTAGAACAATACGAAATATACGGACACACAAAAGCACACCCCAATGAAATTCTCAACACACAACTCAATTTCTGAAGACACTCTTTGACTCCACATTACACTACACAAACACACCCCCACAGGGAACAAAACAAGAGGAGCCAAGACCAGCAACGATCAGTTATGAAGAATACCAATAACAGATCGAAATATGTAAACCAGGTACAATAGAATTTAACACAAGGAAGTCATACAATACTCTGTAAATAGGAGAAAAATAATGAGCATTGGTTTTTACTTTTCAGCTGAAAAGTATATTGCATGACAGAAAGTATCTAAAATGTAAATCAGTTTTACTTATTTTGAAAATAATCTGGCTGAAAATAAATATTTGGTTTTTTTTTTTTTTTTTAAATCTACGTGAAAATGAATTTCGTACGTAAGTACTATTCTCTCTGACACACGAATAAACAGATGGAAACACATGAAATGGAGCGGGGCAGACAGTCCCATTGCAGGACCGACTGGCAGAGTGAAGTTAATGTGCACCAAACTTGTACTCAAATTAACCAAACGCAGCACTCTATTCATTAGACTTTTTTTTGTCTTGTTTTGATGAATAGCTACTATAATCTCTCATAATATTTAATACAATTTTTAACACCCTGTATAGGTTTCATCATCGATAAGGACACCTGTAGAATAGTTGATAGGTGCAGGGACATCATTTTATTTTTACTTCAATTTTTATTGTACCTGAGTTTTTTAATGTACTTCACTCCCACCCCTTCTACTAATGAAGTTCCAACTGTCCTCCAGACAGAATCAAGGCCGTGTATGCAGTACTGAGTTACCGAGTATAGTACGTTCCAGAAATATGTTCGCCTTTTCCAGTGACGAAAGAGCTTTCAATATTGAATCATATTTTCGCACACGTACTGTCGTCCGTTTGCCTACGTCGCATCCCGATTCCCCCACCTGCTTCTGCACGGCCCTCTGTAAAGCAGGGCTGTCTCAGCTCTTTTCTGAAAACATTAATTTCTGTTAGGAATTGGACGTTTACGTAATATTATACAACTGTTTAAAATAACTTAAATAAAAGGGCCTCGTTAAGTAATTAACTGTCACGTGATTTCCCCCCTTTCTACGATCCTGCGGCATAACCACTTGGACGGACAGTAGATAGCATGTCTGAGTAATTTTATCTGTGCGGGTCTGGCAGAAGTGAAGATTGAATTTACAGTACGTAAGGTACTCTTTTATAGAGTAGGTACAGAATTATTTCAACATGAGTTACTAGTCCGAAGGACGAAACTGGCAATTGGAATTAGCTGCAGTAGTCTATAGTGCGATAATATGCACATTAGAACTGAAGTCTGTATCGAAATGAACGGCCATAATTTTCAAAAATGTGTTTAAATATCCATATTATAATTATTTTTTCAATTTAACTTCATTCTCTATGTTGTACGCTAATGTGCTGAAGACAGTATAATATACACTGCATAATGAATACGTTCGCATGGATAACTCAGTTCGTGAGTAAGAACACTCATTGTTAATACTGTACTGTATTTTGATTAAACAAAAACCTAATGAAAATTATCGAACTCAAAATCGCGAGATTTCCTAGTTTACGTAAATGGATGAACTACTTTTCTTCCCTCCTATACCTAGTAAAGTGATTTGTTTGTGTTTTACGCCAGTATCATCGAACTCCAGTCGTGGAAGGGGGTAGCGAACGGTGTTTCCGGTTTTCTAAAGGTATAGCCAGGTTAATATTAAAAATGTTAGTAAAAATAAAATGATTTCCCTGTATTATACTGCATATGAGCGTGGTGGCACGTTTATGGGAATTAAAATGAATATCATCACTATAATCAACTGAGATTCACGTTTCCACAGACAGATCACCGAGTATGGATTTACGAAGCATGGTGCTGACGTCATATTGAAACAACCTTCGATATAGCCAGCGTTCACCGCTTTCTTTTAACGGACCGCAAAGAGCCTTAAACTCGTGCTAAAACGGTGGGAAATCAAAATGAAACAGATAACTCGTTTTGGAGGGTTGTGTGCCGAAACCACTAATTTGCATGGGGTTGGAGAGGAGAGGAATGCATGCGGATAGATGGGAAGAAAGATGGAGGGTGGCGTAGCACAATGGCCAACTGCTGCCATGGGTTTCTAGTAATTAGTATCGACTCACATTCGCCAATAATCTGCTTCTACGTGTGTTAAAACTTCCCCCCCCCCACTCCTGACCGTGGCGTGTTGGACCACACAGTGTTAACGTATTGCTTGCAGATCTTTGCTCCACGTGCAAGACTGTTCTATGTACAGACGCGGAATGTTCACAAGATTTTTGCTGCACTTTTACAGATTTTGAGTAGTCAATGTCTATTAGAGTCGTGCACAACCGGTTAGGAAAAATAGAAATTGTGCAGTGTGTAATGGGTATAAGTGCCATTATTTTAACTGATGATTAATCATGTCATGAGGAAGGAAAAATGTCCTCACATTTTTTTTTCTAGTTGCAATATTTAACTAAATATTAAAGTTTACAATATTAGACGTTTGGCAACGTTGCTGGATGGGGAAGAGGGGGTGTACAAGTACACAGTACAGCTCAAGCGGGTACAGACATACCGGAACAAAACATGCTCTGCTCTAATGCAGGAGTGGACCAAGACAACTGTTGTTTACATAAAACGAGCAGCAAATAAAAACTTTCAATCTCATTAATAGAACATTAGAAAGGAAGACAGAATGAAAGAAAGAATGGAAGGAAGAGATTAAGAAAGGAAGTATGAAAAGAAGAAAGGAAGTAGGATTGGAAGAAATAATGAAAGGAAGGAAGAATGGAAGGAAGAGATAAAGAAAGGAAGTATGAAAAGAAGAAAAAAAGGAAGTATGAAGGGAAGAATGGATAGAAGAAAGGAAGACAGAATGAAAGAAAGAATGAAAGGAAGAAAGAATGGAAGGAAGACATTAAGAGAGGAAGTATGAAAAGAAGAAAGAAAGGGAGTATGAAGGGAAGAAATAATGAAAGGAAGAAAGAATGGAAGGAAGACATTAAGAAAGGAAGTATGAAAAGAAGAAAGAAAGGAAGACAGAATGAAAGAAATAATGAAAGGAATAAAGAATGGAAGGAAGACATTAAGAGAGGAAGTATGAAAAGAAGAAAGAAAGGAAGTATGAAGGGAAGAATTAATGAAAGGAATAAAGAATGGAAGGAAGACATTAAGAGAGGAAGTATGAAAAGAAGAAAGAAAGGAAGTATGAAGGAAAGAAATAATGAAAGGAATAAAGAATGGAAGGAAGACATTAAGAGAGGAAGTATCAAAAGAAGAAAGAAAGGAAGTATGAAGGGAAGAAATAATGAAAGGAATAAAGAATGGAAGGAAGACATTAAGAGAGGAAGTATGAAAAGAAGAAAGAAAGGAAGTATGAAGGGAAGAAATAATGAAAGGAATAAAGAATGGAAGGAAGACATTAAGAGAGGAAGTATGAAAAGAAGAAAGAAAGGAAGTATGAAGGGAAGAAATAATGAAAGGAATAAAGAATGGAAGGAAGACATTAAGAGAGGAAGTATGAAAAGAAGAAAGAAAGGAAGTATGAAGGGAAGAAATAATGAAAGGAATAAAGAATGGAAGGAAGACATTAAGAGAGGAAGTATGAAAAGAAGAAAGAAAGGAAGTATGAAGGGAAGAAATAATGAAAGGAATAAAGAATGGAAGGAAGACATTAAGAGAGGAAGTATGAAAAGAAGAAAGAAAGGAAGTATGAAGGGAAGAAATAATGAAAGGAATAAAGAATGGAAGGAAGACATTAAGAGAGGAAGTATGAAAAGAAGAAAGAAAGGAAGTATGAAGGGAAGAAATAATGAAAGGAATAAAGAATGGAAGGAAGACATTAAGAAAGGAAGTATGAAAAGAAGAAAGAAAGGAAGTATGAAGGGAAGAAAGGAAGAAAGAATGGAAGAAAAGAAGGAAGAAAGGAAGAGAGAAAAAAGAAAGAAAGAGAGAAAGAAAGGAAGAAAGGAAAATAAAATAAGGAAGATAGAGAAAATGAAAGGAAGTGTGAAAGGAAGAAAGAATGGAAGAAAAAAGAGAAAGAAATAAAGGAATGAATGAACCACTAAATGAATGTTGAAATGGGAGGAGAAAATAAAAAAGGTGCGTGAAAACATGTCTTTGCAAGTCATATTGGGCTCAGAGTATATGCGTAAGTAAGATCCAAGTGTATTGATCACTTGTATTACTCCGATTTACCATTCCATTTATGGAACATTAGACAATTTTGAAGGGGAAAGCGGAATGTGGAAAACCTCAAGGCACAATAAACAGAGAATGGAACAGGGCGGACCGTATGGAAAACCACTCGTATCTTTGTATCCATGGTGCCAGGAGTGACGTCAGAATAAAAATGTTCATGTTAGAATGTTACAGTTTTTCTCCATTGTGTCTCGAACATATACGTTTGAAATGAAAAGAAGTTGCTTTCTTCATTTTCCTGTGTGCAAGTCATGATCATTGTGTGTTGTGTTGATCTTGCCGAAACTGCCTGTAGTACACAATCAGTGCACGCCTTCTGTAGCCCACATTATAGGAAAAGGCATCTGGCGAACATTAGACTTGTATACGAAGCTTAAATCGCTTCCTTGTTTTCTGCTCCCCCTTCCACAGGCCCGCTTAATGAAGGCCAATCCGCATCCAGTCTTAATAGTTTGAAGAGGGAGCAGCAGGTTTCTAGGCCGCGAGCGTGTCGAATGGCTATCAGCGAGGGATGGAAGCTTAGCTCTTCATATCAACTTGACACAGTTCATTTCAACTGGATTAATCATTAAGGTACGAACGTTTATAAATCTGTGGTTATCTATAAAAGGAGGATAAAAATTCAGCTGATTCGCATTCGATTATCGATAGACTAAGGAGATGTAGCTTTCTTAAATAGGGACTGTTTGTGTTTGTCTTTCGTTGTTTCTGCGATGTCCAGTAAATACGAGAAAGTACTTCCCCTGCTTGTTTTGGATGGGAATATTAAGAAGCACATTTGCAGTCAATTAACCTTAGAGGCAATTTCAAAATGTCAGCTGCAGTAGCTGAGGTTTATCTGAATTGGTGTAACAGGTGATAACGAGATGTTTGTCCAGATTAATGCAATCAATCGCCATAAGATTATCTTCCTCTTCGTCTTATTTTCATTCTTCTTTATTTTTATGCCTATTCTTCACTTTTTTATTCACATCCTCTTTCATTTTTAATGTTCTCTTCTTTCTATTCACATTGTTCTTCATTTCCATTATTTCCTTTTTATTCACTTTCTTCCTTATTTCTATTTACATTCTTCTCCATTTATAATAATTTATTCACATTCCTCTTCATTTCTACTCTTTTCTTTTTATTCGCATTTTTCTTCATTTCTATTCGTTCTTTTATTCACATTCTTCTTCATTTCTACTCTTTTCTTCTTATTCACAGCCTTCTTCATTTCTATTCGTTTCTTTTTTATTCACAGTCTTCTTCATTTCTATTCGTTTCTTTTTATTCACATTCATCTTCATTTCTATTCGTTTCTTTTTATTCACAGTCTTCTTCATTTCTGCTCTTTTCTTTTTATTCACATTCTTCTTCATTTCTGTTCCTTTCTTTTTATACACGTTCGTCTTCATTTCTACCCTTGTCTTTTTATTCAAATTCTTCTTCATTTCTATTCGTTTCTTTTTATTCACATTCATCTTCATTTCTACTCTTTTCTTTCTATTCACATTCTTCTTCATTTCCATTATTTCCTTTTTATTTACAGTCTTCTTTATTCTTATTCACATTCTTCTCCATTTATAATAATTTATTCACATTCTTCTTCATTTCTACGCTTTTCTTTTTATTCACATTCTTCTTCATTTCCACTCTTTTCTTTTTATTTGAATTATTCTTAATTTGTATTCTTTTGTTTTTATTCGAATTATTCTTCATTTCTATTATTTTTTTATTCACATTCTTCTTCATTTCTACTCTTTCCTTTTTATTCGCATTCTTCTTCATTTCTACTCTTTTCTTTTTATTCACATTATTCTTCCTTTCTATTCGTGTCATTTTATTCACATTCTTCTTCATTTCTACTCTTTTCTTTTTATTCACATTCTTCTTCATTTCTATTCCTTTCATTTTATTCGCATTCTCCTTCATTTCTACTCTTTTCTTTTATTCACATTCTTCTTCATTTCTATTCGTTTCATTTTATTCACATTCTTCTTCATTTCTATTCTTTATTTCTTATTCACATTCCTTTTCATTTTCATTCTTCTGTTCTTTTTTTTTTTAGACTCTTCCACATTTTTAATCTTCTCTTCTTTCTGTTTACATTCTCTTCATTTGTATTTTTTCATTTTTATTTGCATCCTTAACCATTTGTATTATCTTCTCTTTTATTCACATTCGCCTCCTTTTTAACTTCTCTACGTTTTATTCAAATTCCTCCCAATTTTCATTCTTTTCTTATCTTTTTATTCAAATTATCCTTAATTTTTGTTGTTTTCTTCTTTTTTATTTACATATTTCTTCATTTCTAATCTTAACTTCTGTTTATTCACATGTTTTATTTCTACTCTTTCCTTTTTATTCACAATCTTCTTCATTTCTGTTCCTTGTTTTTTATTCTCATTCTTTTAATTGTCATTCTGTTCTTTGTTATTCAGATTTTCCGTTTTCATCTTTGTATTTATATTCTTCATTTCTATTATTTTCTTTTTGTTCACATTCTTTGCCATTTTATTCTTATTTATCTATATATTATCCTATCTATCTGTTTGTCTGTCTATATTTCACGTCTGGTTTTGCACCTGTAAACTTGCAATATTCTCATTTTACCTACAGATTCACAAAATGAGCGTTGTGTGAATTCCTACATGTGTAAGCTGTTCTCTGGACTTGCAACTGGCTCCAGAAATCGACAACTCTATTTCCCAGAAGGTAACGCCCACTTGTACTGCAGGCTTAATATAATAACGGAGGTTGTCGGGAATGCCCATTAATTACCATTTTGTAGTAATTTGTTTTTCAGCTAATAAACAGCCCTTGTATTTTTTGCTCTCGCTCGTTTCTCCATCTCTGTTTACCAGCGGTTTGCCATCGGAAAATTAAAAATTAAAGTAGAACACGTACGAACAGTACTATGTTGTTACGCGGAGACCAAAATAGAATCTCAGTGCTTGTTTATATATGAATTTCGTAACTGAATACAGATGTTAATCATTTTTAAGCCACCGACGTAGCTCAGATGTAACGATCTTGTCTCGTACTCTGAGACTGCGTTCTTGGTCCTTGGTTTAAATCTACCTGCGTTATTACCTAGTTATTTTTTTTTTCTGAGGTTTCCCACAACTGTAGAGCGAATGCCAGGTGAATCCTCTGATTCGTCTTGTCAAAGTACCATGTCACATCATGAAATTCCACCAACGCCAGTTAACCCTTTAGTTCAGCGGTTTCCAACCTGAGGTCCGCGAAATCAAGATTTTTTTTTTAAATGGTATTTTACTATTAAAAGCTAAACTTTATCTTTAGAATATACTTACTTACTGGCTTTTAAGGAACCCGGAGGTTCATTGCCGCCCTCACATAAGCCCGCCATTGGTCGCTATTCTGAGCAAGATTAATCCAGTCTCTATCATCATATCCCACCTCCCTCAAATCCATTTTAATATTATCTTCCCATCTACGTCTCGGCCTTCTCAAAGGTCTTTTTCCCTCCGGCCTCCCAACTAACACACTATATGCATTTCTGGATTCGCCCATACATGCTATATGCCCTGCCCATCTCAAACGTCTGGATTTAATGTTCCTAATTATGTCAGGTGAAGAATACAATGCGTGCAGTTCTGCGTTGTGTAACTTTCTCCATTCTCCTGTAACTTCATCCCTCTTAACCCTAAATATTTTCCTAAGCACCTTATTCTCAAACACCCTTAACCTATGTTCCTCTCTCAAAGTGAGAGTCCAAGTTTCACAACCGGTAATATAACTGTTTTATAAATTCTAACTTTCAGATTTTTTGACAGCAGACTGAATGATAAAAGCTTCTCAACTGAATAATAACAGGCATTTCCCATATTTATTCTTTGTTTAATTTCCTCCCGAGTATCATTTATATTCATTGTTACTCTTGCTCCCAGATATTTGGACTTCTCTACCTCTGCAAAAGATAAATTTCCAATTTTTATATTTCCATTTCGTACAATATTCTCGTTACGAGACATAATCATATACTTTGTCTTTTCGGGATTAACTTACAAAACCATCTCTTTACTTGCTTCCAGTAAAATTTCCGTGTTTTCCCTAATCGTTTGTGGATTAGTAATAAATGATATAGCGCCAATAAATAACTTATCAAATATATGACATTAAGAGTTAACAAATCCACACCTGTGGAGTAACGGTTAGGCTGTCTGGCCGCGAAATCAGCCGGCCCGAGTTCAATTCCCGGGTGGGGTAAGTTACTTGGTTGAGGTTTTTTTTCTGGGGTTTTCCCTGAACCAAATATGAGCAAATGCTGGGTAGCTATCGGTGCTGGACCCCGGACTCATTTCACCAGCATTATCACCTTCATCTCATTCAGACGCTAAATAACCTGAGATGTTGATAAAGCGTCGTAAAATAATCTTGCGTTCTACAGGGACATAATTTTATGTTTACTAACATTTCTAATATTAACCTGGGTATACCTTTGGATTAAAGATTGAGAACCGGAAACGACGTTTGCTACCCCCTTCCACGACTGGAGTTCGATGATACTGGCGTAAAATACAAAAAAAATCACTTTACTAGGTATAGGATGGAAGAAAAGTAATTCATCCATTTACGTAAACTAGAAAATATCGGGATTTTCAGTTTGATAATTTTTATTAGGTTTTTGTTTAATCAAAATACAGTACAGTATTAACAAAAAGTGTTTTTACTCACGAATTGAGTTATCCATGCGGACGTATTCATTATGCAATGTATATTATTCTATCTACAGCACATTAGCGTACAATATAGAGAATGAAGTTAAATTGAAAATAATCATAATATGGATAGTTAAACACATTTTTGAAAATGCTGGCCGTTCATTTCGATACAGACTTCAGTTCTTTTGTGCATATTATCGCACTATGGACTATTGTACCTAATTCCAATTATCAGTTTCGTCCTTCGTACTAGTAACTCATGTTCAAATAATTCTGTAGTAGGCCTAACTCTGTAAAAGAGTACCTTACGTACTGTAAATCCAATCTTCACTCCTGCCCAATCCGTAAATATAAATTTACTCATACATGCTATCTACTCTCCTTCCAAGTGGTTATGTAGCAAGGTCGTAGAAAAGGGGGAACTCACGTGACATTAATTACTTAACGAGGCCCTTTTATTTAAGTTACTTTAAACAGTTGTATAATATTACGTAGACGTCCAATTCCTAACAGAAATTAATATTTTCAGAAAAGAGCTAAGACAGCCTAGCCACTGGTCTTTACAGAGGTGCACATAGAAGCGGGTGGGGGAAACCGGGATGCGACATAGGCAAACGGAGAACAGTACTTGTGTGAAAATATGATTCAATATTGAAAGCTTTTCCGCCACTGGAAAACGCGAACATTTTTCTGGAACGTACTATACTCACTAACTCAGTACTGCTTACTATGACCGCATACCCGGCCTTGGTTCTGTGTGGAGAACGGTAGGTAGTTTACTAGTAGAGGGAATGGGAGTGAAGTACATTAAAAATGCAGGTACAAGAAAAATTGAAGTAAAAAGAAAATGATGTCCCTGTAGTACGTAAGATTTGATCTCACGAACTTTGCTTTGTACCGGTAGTTCATAATTTTTAAGAAAAGTATTACTGTTATACAGTTAGGCCTAAACATTCTGTGTATTATAATAGCAAATGCAGAGGATATTTGGCTGCATTTAGTCTGTTCTTGCTCCCAGGTAGAGGCATATGTTGAGAATAAATAATGACAAAACAAAGCAGATCCGCTGTAATACTCTTCTCTATAAATTGTCTCACTCTAGGTTTGGGACACCCCTAAGGTTAATGGCGCTCGTTTATGGTCGCCGGGTTCAAAGGGGTAGAGTGAGGGGTATATAAATATCGGGTTGTGGTAACCGATAGTTAACTGCTTGCAGCCGGGACTGGGTTCGTATCCCGGTTAATTGCCGTTGGAAAGCGAGTGACAAATCGTCGCTATGCGGTCGGGATACTGTAGAAGGGACGTTATGAAGCGGGCAACAACCGCCCAACTCCCGCCATGTTTAAAGTTGTACCAAAGTGCGTTAGCTGTTAATCCTTTGCTTCATTTAATCTGTATGAATTAATAATTATTCATCACATATTCATTATATATGAGGTCTCGCCTAACTCACTGAATATTACACGACTACTGTGAAGTAGCCAATGTGTATTATCACCATTTAATTCGAGAAAAATTCGTTCCGGCACCGTGGATCGTGTCCCGGCATAGCTCAGTTGGAAAGAGCACTCAGCGCGTAGAGCTGAGAGGCCCGGATTCGATTCCCCGTGCTGGAACGAATTTTTCTCGTATTTAATGGTAATAATACACATTGGCTACTTCATAGTAGTCGTGTAATATTCAATGAGGTGGGCGAGACCTCATATATAATGAATATGTGATGTATTAACTGTTAGCAGTTGTCACAAACTGATGTTGAATATGGCCATAAAGTCATTTAAATATGCGCTCCTGCATGTATGACTTACATTGTCTAAAGTGCAGGTAGTAAGGTCGTAAAACATTACGAGAGGAGTTCGGCCGGCACCGTGGATCGTGTCCCGGCATAGCTCAGTTGGAAAGAGCACTCAGCGCGTAGAGCTGAGAGGTCCCGGATTCGATTCCCCGTGCTGGAACGAATTTTTCTCGATTTAATGGTGATAATACACATTGGCTACTTCATAGTAGTCGTGTAATATTCAATGAGGTAGGCGAGACCTCATATATAATGAATATGTGATGTATTAACTGTTAGCAGTTGTCACAAACTGATGTTGAATATGGCCATAAAGTCATTTAAATATGCGCTCCTGCATGTATGACTTACATTGTCTAAAGTGCAGGTAGTAAGGCCGTAAAACATTACGAGAGGAGTTCGGCCGGCACCGTGGATTGTGTCCCGGCATAGCTCAGTTGGAAAGAGCACTCAGCCCGTAGAGCTGAGAGTTCCCGGGTTCGATTCCCGGTGCCGGAACGAATTTTTCTCGAATTAAATGGTGATAATAATTATTCGTTCATACGATCGACCAATTTTTTCATTAATTATGTGGCGGAATCTCTCTACAAAGTTTGCTGTTCAATTTCAAGTGTGTTGTTGTATGATTATGATGTTGATGGTGATTATTATTATTATTATTATTATTATTATTATTATTACTAGTGGAATATTCATTCATTCATTGTTCTGGACAAGGGCAGGTCTTTCACTGCAAACCCAGCTTTCTCCAACCTTTCCTATTTTCTGCCTTCATCTTTGTCTCTTCATATGATCCATATATCTTAATGTCGTCTATCATCAGATATCTTCTTCTAGGCTACCCCGAACTCTTCTCCGTTCACCATTCCTTCCAGTGCATCCTTCAGTAGGCAGTTTCTTCTCAGCCAGTGACCTAACTAATTTCTTTTCCGCTTCCTGATCAGTTTCAGCATCATTCTTTCTTCGTCCACTCTTTCCAACACAGCTTCATTTCTTATTCTGTCTGTCCACTTCACACGCTCCATTCTTCTCTATATCCACATTTCAAATACTTCTATTCGGTTCTCTTCACTTCTTCGTAATGTCGGTGTTTCTGCCTCATATAATTCCACACTCCATACAAAGCACTTCACTAGTCTCTTCCTTAGTCTTTTACCGTGGAAAGACATGCCATATTTGCAGTTTTTCTTTGGAAATATGAATGTTGTAGCTTTCCGCTGTCTCTTTCGCATCTAGAAAGATCCCAGGATGCCTCAGCGTGGAGGTGATGAGAGTGGATTTGATTAATTAGGCCCTCCGGAGTTCACCTAATTTCATCGCAAGTATTAAATATCAGTTCTATCAGGGTTTTTGACCCCATATTAGAATGTAAGTGAATATTTTTCTTAAGGCTGTTTTCCCATGTTTTCCTTGGTCGTTCCACTTCTCAGCTGACCGACGGCGTAAATTGGGCAGTAAAGTGTTTACCTTCTTTAACGTGTTTATTCTGCCTGTCCACTTCAAACGTTCCATTCTTCTCATATCCACATTTCAAATGCTTCTACTCACTTCACTTCGTCGTAATGTCCATATTCCTGCTCCCTACAATGCCACACTCTATACAAAGCACTTCACTAGTCTCTTCCTTAGTCTTTTACCGTGGAAAGACTCATCATGCCATGTGTACAATTTTTCTTTGGAAAGATGAGTGCGGTAGCTTCGCGTTGCTTTCCGCACACCACTCTCTCTTTCGCATCTTGAAAGATCCCTGGGGGCCCAGCGTGGAGGTGACGAGAGTGGATTTGACTAATTAGGCCCTCTGGATTTCACCAAAATTCACCGCAAGAGTTAAATATCAGTTCTATCAGGGTTTTAACCCGATATGAGAATGTAAGTGAATGTTTTTCTTAAGAATGCTTTTCTCACACTCCATAGCGTCTACCCATGTTTTCCTTGGTTGTTCCACTTCTCAGCTGATCAAAGGCGTAAATTTGGCGGTAACGCGTTTGTTTAATAGTTTAAATTACGTGTCTAAAACAATATATATAAACAAGGTCAGTTAAAATGGAATAATTACAAAGAGATTGAACAATCAAAAAATTCGTCAAGTTTATAAAACGGATTTAAAATTAACCATCTAGAGGTGTAAAATTTGAGAGCAACTCTGCTTAAATTAATAATATGTGATGGAAATTTATTTGCAACCTTTAATGATATTTGACCTGTTTTTATTAAGCAAGTCTACAATATGTTATGATATTAAAACCATTTCCTTGTCTTGTGTCATAGGAATGAATATCATTTCTTCGTGTTAAAGTTGGAAGATTATCTTTAACATACAAAATTACCTCTAGAATATATAAATTTATTACAGTCATGATTTTGTTTTTCACAAATAATGGTTTACAATGTTCATTAATAGCTGCATTTGATATGGTCCTTTTTAAAGCATAAAGACCCTATTTATGAAAGCACTGTTGCCCCATAGCAGTATTCCACAGGTAAGGGTACTTTGAAACTAAGCAAAATAAGCATCACGAATATAGTTTTCAGGTACAATAGTTTCTAATCTCTTAAGGAGAAACAACGTTCTTGAAAGTTTTGTAGAAATATGATCTTTATGACTTCCCCATGTGAACTTGGAATCAACAATAATTCTTAACATATTAAACTGACTTTGTTCATGATCGGTCTTCTTTAGAGTAAAAATCACACGTTCATTTCCTCCTGATCCTAAAGCAGCATATCCATGAAGAAACAGCCTCACCCATGAGCCAATTTCAATTGGCTTATGAATGCCATCAAAGGTGCCTCGCAGTGATCACCTCGCCCCATATGGACTGTTCGTTGGTAAAGATGTCATCACTCAACCCGAGCTTACTGTATCAATTTTCGCGCACTTAACTGGTCACTCATTCTGCTTTGCGTTGTAATCAGGCTTCCAAAAGAACCAAACCGCGAGGCAAATAACAAGCGAGGCTCCCACGAGAGGTGATCGTGCGTGGCAGCCTCGCTTTGTGGATACGCGGCTTTAGGTGCGCTAGGGAGTTAAATCGATTCCCGCTTGACATGATTATTTTGTTGGATTTTTTCTGAGGTTTCCCCAACTGTAAGGCGAATATCATGTAATGACATGGTGAATTCTCGGCCGGCCTTAACTCGCCAAATATCATTTGGCTATCATCAAGTCCATCAACAATAAATTTAATAACCCAGTAAGTGATATAGCGTCGTGTGGATGTCTACTAAAATTTGAAACATCTATTTATCTGTGTACAAATAAATGTTCCTTAATTCATAAATGATTCACGGTATATCTGATTTTTGTTGATAATAATTCTGCTCGAAATTCAGTACTTCGTCAGCAATGAAAAATGTTCAACCTATGTATTATGGCAATAAAGATGTTTTGCTACGAAATACTAACGTGTCTTTCTCAGTGCTGTGGCCGAATGAGAAATTCTGTTGACTTGTAGCTATGCAGACATTGACTCTTGATGAATTTACTGCCTTGATAAGAAACTTAAAGTGGTTTGCGGTCCCCGGATCAGATTCCCTTGCGGTCACGGTAATATGATTGTGGTCGTGGTCGTACGAAGCAATTTGCAGTAACGTATAATTTTACATTCTTGTACAGTTGGATCTCATAACATTGCTGCCAACAGTTCTGTATCTGTGGAAGTAATTCTTTGAAATGAAAAGAATAATCAGACTGCAATTCGCAGCACTGCTGTTGCACTTTATTTTAGTCTCGTTGGATTTCTCTACGTGAGGTTATCCGGGAGAATTTTGTATTTCTCAATTTTACCGAGTTCACCGATCGAACTACACTGTGTCTTAAACTCCATTGAACATAAAGTAGTCTTGAAATAAGGCATAGGCTACTTAAATAGGTCTGTTCTTAATCCTTTTTATTGAGATAAAAAGTAAATTAATATGCTGTAATTGATTTTTGGTGTATGTTGACATTCATATAGAGTAAAACAAATACTAGGTCATTCGAAAAGTAATGGCAACATAGTTACTGTTTCACACTAAATTGATTTAGGTTACTTTTGACATTACATACTCCAAATATAGTCTTCTGCCATGTCAACAGTACGTTGCCAAATTCTTGGAATACGCGAACTCCATCTGCAGCAGCATTTCTGGATATCTCTCTCACTGATCAATCTAAAGCTCTTCGAATGACAACTCTTGATTGAAAGCGAATGCCTCGCTTCCACCCAGCTTGCAATAGTTCAGTATGGTAGGACTTCTCTCCTACAGACTTCTTGTAGTGCCCTAAAGCACTGAGTTGCATGTTTTTCTCTTGCAACTTGGATTTTTGTGAAGCACCTGTATTGTTTATTACAAATCAGAAACACCCACTGTATTTAAAAGTATGGATACTTTGAGACTTTGAATATTAAAAATTTATGAAACAATCCCTGGTCTATTACATACAATGATCACCGCTAGGAGCGCTGATTTACAGATTGTTGCCATTACTTATCGAATACCCTAGTAGATTGTCTTGAAAGGGTACAAAGATGGGACGCAAAATTCATAAAATGTGCCAAGAAGTATGATTGCGAAAAAAGTCCATGAACCGATTTTTCTTCTGCTAGCTATAGCATGCACTGAACTTTCTGTTGTGGTGTCCAAATATTTAACATTGCGTGTTCTCCTACAAAATGGCGTCAGGCTTGTTTTAGTGCCCTTGCAACAAACAAAGTTACGCATAAACAAACGAAAGTTACACATGCAGCTGTTTTCAAACTTTGTTGCATAAACTTGGACAGTTTCTCTATCTTGCCAGATGTAAATCACAACGATATCTTTATCTGATTTTAAGTGGTGAGCATTTATTTCTCGATGCCTGTAAACGGGACACGGCGTATAACAAGTTAACTTAATTATTATTAACTAAGTGTTATGTATTTATTTATTTTAGTAGGTTATTTTACGACGCTTTATCAACATCTCAGGTTATTTAGCGTCTGAATGAGGTGAAGGTGGTAATGCCGGTGAAATGAGTCCGGGGTCCAGCACCGAAAATTACCCAGCATTTGCTCATATTGGGTTGAGGGAAAACCGCGGAAAAAACCTCAACCAGGCAACTTGCCCCGACCGGGAATCGAACCCGGGCCATCTGGTTTCGCGGCCAGACGCGCTGACCGTTACTCCACAGGTGTGGACAATGTTATGTAAGTGAGGGTGTGTAATAAATATTAAATTATACAGTTAGACTTTGATATAGAATATAGTGTTACATTTCCTGAGTTGTGTTTATGTTTTCTATATTGCTGATTCGTTTGTGTTTATTGAAAAGATTTACTGCTGCGAAAGAGTTTAGAAATAAATAAGCGCAGTATAAGTGTTGAAGTGTTTCGTAAGTGTTAAAATTTGTTAAGGAGTTTGTAAGTGTTTTAAGTGTCGCGTTACTTCTTCAGCTTAGTGCTAAAAGTGATTTATGTTGTGTTTTTGTATTTCTGTTTTGTACTGTTTTTGTTTTTCGTGTTGTGAGTTATTGTTTTTGTGCGAGATCGTGCGTATTTGCTTGGTTTCCGCACAAAACCAATCCGCGGAAAGTCTAAAATTTCACATTCAGTATTCCCAACCTAACACACACAACAATTTCCCTCTTCTTACCGCTTAAGTGACATATTGATTTTACTGCTTTAGGCTTCTAACATATTATTTTTAGAGACGTTCAATATAGTAATAATTATAAATTGGAAACTTACCACTGCAATTTCACCTAAATTGCACTGTTAATTATTGTTTTTAAATATTTGCAAAAATTAAGTAAACTCTACAACTCCACTAAAGTTACTGCATTCGTGATGCAAGTAACATTAAGGAAGCCGTGAAAAAATCAACAAGATTCCAGACTCATCATAGACTAGGGGGGGGGGGAAGACAGACTTATATCACGGCCTGCTGGAGTATAGTAAACACAGAAAACATTTTAAAGCAACAATGTTGAAGATAGATATTTTTGTTTTGCAAATTTCCCGTCATTGAACAGAAACCAAGATGGAGATTTCATTGCAACTAATTAGAATTTCCTTTTTCAGGTATGTAATAAACGATCTTCGCACATAATAATGTACGATACACGAGCGGTATGTTTTCTTTCAATTCTCGGAAATTAAAAAAACTCAACTACGTTTCGCTTTTTCAAACTTTTCCTCGAACATGAAAACTTCAACATACCGCTCTTGTAACGCATATTACTCTTTGATAGAATTGTGTTCCCGTTTCTATTGTACCAAGATTACCACCGGGCACCGTAGTGCAATATATTCTTTCATTCAAGTAATGATACAAGTTCTTTTGCGTCGCTTTAATTTTCGTTAAACTATCGCAACGAAGTTGATCTAGACAAATGTAATCTTTGTTGAGAATATACAAGTTCTGTCCAAGTTAAGAATCTGGCGTAATCCCACGCGGCTTGTTTCCATGACATCTGGGGGACGAAACTGTTGACTCCGCAGAATCTGAGGCCAGACCACTGCACTGTCAGAGTTGCACAAGTTCAATTGGCCAAGTTTAATTGAAGCTTGCTGTGTTGTTACAGTTGTTCTGGAGTTGGCGTTGTTTCGGACACGCAGATACTCCTATTTCTAAGCAAACTTGCAGTAAAATTGTATTTGCAAGGAGTTCTGAGTTCGTGTCCTCATTGTTATTGTGTTATGATCTTCAAAGAAAGTTTCACTCACTCACTCACTCACTCACTCACTCACTCACTCACTCACTCACTCACTCACTCACTCACTCACTCACTCACTCACTCACTCACCCACCCACCCACCCACTCAATCACTCACTCACTCACTTACCTACCCCACATTCATTTATCCATTTCTTACTTACTGGGTTTTAAGGAACCCGAAGGTTCATTGCCGCCCTCACATAAGCCCGCCATTGGTCCATATCCTGAGCTACATTAATCCATTGTCTATCATCATATCCCACCTCCCTGAAATCCATTTTAATATTATCGTCCCATCTACGTCTCGGCCTCCCTAAAGGTCTTTTTTCCTCCGGCCTCCCAACTAACACTCTGTATGCATTTCTCGATTCGCCCATACGTGCTACATTCCCTACCCATCTCAAACGTCTGGATTTAATGTTCCTAATTATGTCAGGTGAAGAATACAATGCCTGCAGTTCTGTGTTGTGTAACTTTCTCCATTCTCCTGTAACTTCATCCCTCTTAGCCCCAAATATTTTCCTAAGCACCTTGTTCTCAAACATCCTTAACCTATGTTCCTCTCTCAAAGTGAGAGTTCAAGTTTCACAACCATACAGAACAACCGGTAATATAACTGTTTTATAAATTCTAACTTTCAGATTTTTTGACAGCAGACTGGATTATAAAAGCTTCTCAACCGAATAATAACACGCATTTCCCATATTTATTCTGCGTTTAATTTTCTCCCGAGTGTCATTTATATTTGTTACTGTTGCTCCAAGATATTTGAATTTTTCCACCTCTTCGAAGGATAAATCTCCAATTTTTATATTCCCATTTCGTACAATATTCTGGTCACGGGACATAATCACATACTTTGTCTTACGTATGGATTTAATGTTCCTAATTATGTTAGATGAAGATACAATGCGTGCAGTTCTATGTTGTGTAACTTTCTCCATTCTCCTGTAACTTCATCCCTCTTAGCCGCAAATATTTTCCTAAGCACCTTATTTTCAAACACCCTTAATCTATGTTCTTCTCTCAAAGTGAGAGTCCAAGTTTCACAACATACAGAACAACCGGTAATATAACTGTTTTATAAATTCTAACTTTCAGATTTTTTGACAGCAGACTGGATGATAAAAGCTTCTCAACCCAATAATAACAGGCATTTCCCATATTTATTCTCTCCATTAATTATAATTCATATACATCTTCATTCATTTATCCGTTCGTTTGCTCACTCGCTGGAAAAATCTGAATTGCCTGGACATGTAGGGTTTATGCAGTTCATTAATGGTAACAATTATTTATTTCTTTAAAACAATTTCTAGGTGAAGAAGACGGAGAGTGATATTTTTTTCTTCTAAACTGTACTTTTTTAAAGTAGGTTATTTTACGACGCTTTATCAACATCTTAGGTTATTTAGCGACTGAATGAGATGAAGGTGATAATGCCGGTGAAATGAGTCCGGGGTCCAGCACCGAAAGTTACCCAGCATTTGCTCATATTGAGTTGAGGGGAAACACCGGAAAAAACCTCAACCAGGTAACTTGTCCCGACCGGGAATCAAACCCGGGCCAACTGGTTTCGCGGCCAGACGCGCTGACCGTTACTCCACAGTTGTAGACTAAACTGTACTTCAAACCGAGAAACTGAAGAAAGTACACAAACATACAAATTTGGAAAATTATTTTATGCTCGACCATGCCGAAATGTAGTAATTTATACACCTGGTAGCAGCCCTTTAATGGACCTCATTAAAGTACACCTATTCATTAAAGTTCAGGTGTTCCATTGTAGCAATATGAAAGCGCAAGTATCGATTATTCTCGGATATGCAATCGAAAGGCAACTAGTTCTGTTACTATAATAATTAGCGTTAATTGTAAATAATATTCAAATAAATTCAATTTGTCATCTCGTTTTTCAATGTCTAATTCAATTTCAAGGTTATATCAAGATTAATGTTTATTTTACTCTCTAGATTATATCAAGGTCAATGTCGACATTTGTTTCTCGGAAAAAATCAATACTTTCGCGTCTGCGCACATCTCACAATTTACGAGGTATTGCACGAGGTCAGTTCCGCTCCTCAGTCAGATAAGAATAACATGAATACTTATGAATAATTTGAAGTTAGAAATATGATCGAGCATAAAAAGTCGTATGAAACTTGACTATAATTGTAATTAAGACGCTCGTATGAAAATTATGAAACTCGCTTACGTTCGTTTCATAAACATACTCGCATCTTAATTACTACCATTAGAGGCTCGTTGCTTAATGTACTAATATCTGATCCCTCAAATTTATTAAAACCAATAAGAAAAAGTAAAGTATACTTATATTTTTTTTTGGCATCTAAAAAGTCCCACAAATCCTGGACATGTGATCCTGCAATTCACTGTAACTTACTACCGGTGGTTGGCCTGGGTAGCGTAGTCGGTACAGCGCTGGTCTTCTGTGCTCGAGGTTGAGGGTTCGATTCCGGGCCAGGTCGATGGCATTTATGTGTGTTTAAGTGCGACAGGCTTACGTCATAGATTTACTGGCATGTAAAAGAACTCCTACGGGACCAAATCCCGGCACACCGGCGATTCTCATATAACCTCTACAGTTGCGAGCGTCGTTAAATAAACCGTAATTTATTTTATGCTTGACCGTGCCGAAATGTAGCAATTATACACCTGGTAGCAGCCCTTTAATGCACCTCATTAAAGTACACCTATTCATTATAATTCAGTTGTTCAGCCAATGAGAAATCACCATTGTACCATTATAAAACCGCAAGTATAGATTATTCTCGGATATGTAATCGAAAGACAATTAGCGAAAAGTCACGGAGGCTGGAAATCCAATGGGCCTACTGTCGCAGAAGGTTATGTTCTGTTACTATAATAATTGAGACGTTCAGAAGTCAACATGATTAACTCCACTTTTGGTTATTTTAGAGTTTCTAAGTTGGCAATGTATTAAATTGACCATATTTTCAGTGGTCATGATCATCATCATCATTGGCGCTACAGCCTTGGGCCTCCATTAGTAATTGTCGCCATCCGTCTCTATCTTGTGTAGCAGCCTTCCAATTCTTGCACCCCAACTTTCTGGCATCCTCTTCCACTCCATCAATCCACCGCAAGTGCGGTCGACCTCGTCTTCTCTGACCTCCCGGATTTGTTATTACAATTTTTTTGCAAGGTTCACTTGGGTCCATGCGTATTACATGTCCTGCCCACCTCAATCTGCTAGTTTTAACTGTATTGATTATATTTGGCTCTCCTAGAAGTCTATATAATTCATAGTTGCATCTCCTCCTCCAGAGACCTTCCTCAAATGTTGGGCCATAGATCCTTCGCAGAATCTTATTTTCAGTAGTCAATGTGATTAATTCCATAGATCCAGGTTATATCAAGACTAATCTTCATGTTATTCTCTAGATTATGTCAACGTCAATGACATTCGTGCCTCGGAGAAAATCAATACTTTCGCGTCTGCGCACATCTCACAATTCAGGTCAGTTCCGCTCCTCACTTACATAACCATAACGTGAATACTTATGAATAATTTCAAGTTAGAAATATGGTCGAGCATAAAAAGTCGTATGAAACGAGCCTATAATGGTAGTAATTAAGACGCTCGTATGAAAATTATGAAACTCGCTTGCGCTCGTTTTATAAACAAACATACTCGTGTCTTAATTACTACCATTATAGGCTCGTTGCGTAATGTACTATTTTTTACTACCGCTGTAAAATACACAATTAATAATGGACGTGTGGAATTTCTGCGCCATTTAAAAGGCCTATATATGAATGTTATAACTATATGAAAAACTGAGTTTGAGAAAAAAAGTGTGACGTGAAGTTCCTGCAATTCACGATTCATATCCTTGCGAGCGCGCGTGCCTGCGTGTCACTTCAAGGAAGAGGCATTTTTTTTTTCGACCGTGCTTTGTAAAAATTATTTTTAAGTAGAAGATCTGCAATTTTCTACGCCCTGTTACACATAGCTGACATTTAAAAAAATTGTTACTCTTCTGTACTTGCTGAATGTCTCACGAAAGTGATAATATAATGTGATTTTTGGATGTAGTACAGTTTACTTTTTCTTCTGGTTTCAGGTGAGTAATCATGGTTCAGTTGTGGATGTTCATGTCTGGTGAGCGCGATTTTCAACACGATTGGTGAGTCCGAAAATATCTCATTAACTTTGACTACAAGCCACTCCACAGCACCTTGCAGATGGAATCCGTGTCATAGATATAGGAGACGTAAGAGATCCGTTTCCCTGGTGAGAACTTCAGGCAAAATTTGTTGGCAATTTATCTACCAAGTTGAAATTAGACACTGAATAATTGCTTCAGCCAAAAGATTTGTTTTACTTTATTGTCCATTATGACCTCTACTACTAACACTGCCATATCCGTGACTGTCACTACCAGCAACTTCTAATTCCTCCACAACTATAACCATCTTCTACATTTTACACTGTTACCACCTCCACTGCCAACTGAACCATCCTACTACTACTACTACTGGGTGTTCATTTCAAAGTGTGTCATGACGTCACTGTTATGAGTCAGCGATTTGAAGCGAGTTTCAGCTTTTATGTCAGAGAAGTTGCCTATTAATCAAGGCGTTCAATCTGAACTTGAGAACGTGTACGGTATAACTTGAATGTCGTAGCAACAGATGGCGGTCTGTACTGTCTGTGTGCTACCATAACCTCTTTCGAACTGTGTTTTGCGCCGGCAAGTCGTACGCAGGGTATTTGTTATCATCGGTTACGTACAGCAACATTCCACAATACAAATCAAATGCTCCGTGTCCATGTTGACCGTCGAAGTTAATGTCAACAAATACGTACAGTAAATAACCGACTTAACCCTCTCCCCATATCCCGACAGTAAGAAAAAACCTACCTCAGTACATGTTTCCAAACAGTTCACATTCCTGCCACTACCGGCGTTACCATACGTATCGGTAAGTACTCTTCAGAATGAACGCCGTACTTGCTAGGCAACTTCTCTGACTCATAGGTGATACACCTCTGTGGAAGTGTAGGAAGATTAAATTCTCTAGGCTCATCGACTAGCCACATGACGGCATACAGCGAGCCATGACACACTTTGAACTGAACACCCAGTACTAGTACTGTACTTTCACTGGTAGTATTATAATTGGAGCCCGGATGTTTGGCTAATGCCTTTTTTACTGGGTAGAAGTAAATCATTATTTACATATATATATATATATATATATATGATTTGGAGTAAATCAAAGTGATAGTACCTTTTAAGGCGTTTCTTAGTAATAAATGTCTTTCTTTTTGTCATTTTAAAGCATTATTTCCTGTTTATTTGCAGTTTTCTAATAAATTGTAATGGAAAATTGTATTAAACTTTTTGGTTTCAAATATCTCAAAGAATAACTCTCTAAAATTAATGACATCACTTACGGTTCACCTTGTATACATTTCAGATCCCACCGCAAACCACGTAGGACCTACTTCATTCTTCGATTTTTCTTTTCTTCTCTGTGTTTCTACTTATATCTTCTTCTTTTATTTCCTCTTTTTCCCGTTTTCGTCTCTCTATTATTTTATATTTTCTGTATTCTGCCCCTCTTACGCTCTTCCATTTTATTCTTCAATTTTTTTTTTCGTATTTCTTTCTTTCTTTCTTTTTTTTTTTTTTTTTTGAACTTCATTTTTTATTTCCTTTTTCTCCATAAAAGATCTGAAAGCCTTAGGACTTGTCAAAGAAAAAAATAATGAAAAGAATTAAAATTACAAATATTAGAAACAATGTAAACTCACACGTATTTCATTCAAAACATTGTTTTCTCTCTTACCTGATTCAAATGTTAAGAAGTTACTTAATTATTAAAAAAGAGACATTTTCGAGTTACGAAAGCGACCCGAAAATCGTGTCAGTTTAATATCAGTCATTATCTTTTCTGTGAATCGTCCTATAGAGTAGATTAGAGTAATTGTAAACAGGGTGTAATTGTAAACAAATGCTGTGAGAAATATAAAACTGTCAATATAAACATTTTAATTCGGAGGAATATTTAAATTAACATGTTGGCTAATCTACAAAGCAGTTTGGTGCCAAATAGGAGTAACTGCTTAGAATGTTTTGTAAGAGTCTACAAAAGAAAGTTTAAAAAGAATTTTGCTCCACCTTCATTTTTGGCATTGTAAGTAAACGTACAGTGCTATTTTTAAGAATATGTTGTTTTTATGAGTAATGTATCGTAGTTAACATTTATTACAATGGTTTTGAGATCTCCCATAACCTCAGTTCATTAAATTATGACGTGTTTACATTGGCCCCATAGTTTTAATTGCTTGGGGTAATTGTAACCTTGTTTGACTATGGTTACAGTTCGTACTTTTCAGTGATCAAACTGCCAAGAAATTATATTAGAAAGAGAGTATTTAGAGAAGGTTGTCACAGATGTGAAGATAGTAACTACAGTTATCTTGAAGCTCAGGAGAGGTACTGAGTTCCTATAACATCATATATCATAGGTTAAAGAGACGAAATGTATCAGTGACCAAAATTCAAGTTGGAAGGAGTACAGCTCTTTCTTCTGAAACAGAACAAAAAATGTTCAGTGTCTTATAGCCCGTGCGAAAATTGGTGTTTACAATTACCCCCTCTCAAAGGGGTAAATGTAAACAGGTGGGGTAAATGTAAACTAGCAATTAAAAGATAAAGAAAAGTCAACCTTATTATTTTAAACCCATTTTCAGGGAAAAGAAAGCTCTAAAAATAACACAATGTTTGTCATGCTTACCGTTACTGAGTGTAGTGTTGAATTATATTTGAAATCATTGAAATGTAAATGTAAAAGGTGGAGTAAATGTAAACTAGCAATTAAAAGATGAAGAAATGCCAACCTTATTATTTTAAACCCATTTTCAGGGAAAAGAAAGCTCTAAAAATAACACAATGTTTGTCATGCTTACCGTTACTGAGGGTTGTGTAGTGTTGAATTATATTTGAAATCATTGAAATGTAAATGTAAAAGGTGGAGTAAATGTAAACTAGCAATTAAAAGATGAAGAAATGCCAACCTTATTATTTTAAACCCATTTTCAGGGAAAAGAAAGCTCTAAAAATAACACAATGTTTGTCATGCTTACCGTTACTGAGGGTTGTGTAGTGTTGAATTATATTTGAAATCATTGAAATGTAAATGTAAAAGGTGGAGTAAATGTAAACTAGCAATTAAAAGATGAAGAAATGCCAACCTTATTATTTTAAACCCATTTTCAGGGAAAAGAAAGCTCTAAAAATAACACAATGTTTGTCATGCTTACCGTTACTGAGTGTAGTGTTGAATTATATTTGAAATCATTGAAATGTAAATGTAAAAGGTGGAGTAAATGTAAACTAGCAATTAAAAGATAAAGAAAAGTCAACCTTATTATTTTAAACCCATTTTCAGGGAAAAGAAAGCTCTAAAAATAACACAATGTTTGTCATGCTTACCGTTACTGAGTGTAGTGTTGAATTATATTTGAAATCATTGAAATGTAAATGTAAAAGGTGGAGTAAATGTAAACTAGCAATTAAAAGATGAAGAAATGCCAACCTTATTATTTTAAACCCATTTTCAGGGAAAAGAAAGCTCTAAAAATAACACAATGTTTGTCATGCTTACCGTTACTGAGGGTTGTGTAGTGTTGAATTATATTTGAAATCATTGAAATGTAAATGTAAACGGGTGGGGTAAATGTAAACTAGCAATTAAAAGATGAAAAAATGTCAAACTTATTATTTTAAACCCATTTTCAGGGAAAAGAAAGCTCTAAAAATAACACAATGTTTGTCATGTTTACCGTTACTGAGGGTTGTGTAGTGTTGAATTATATTTGAAATCATTGAAATGTAAATGTAAACGGGTGGGGTAAATGTAAACTAGCAATTAAAAGATGAAAAAATGTCAAACTTATTATTTTAAACCCATTTTCAGGGAAAAGAAAGCTCTAAAAATAACACAATGTTTGTCATGTTTACCGTTACTGAGGGTTGTGTAGTGTTGAATTATATTTGAAATCATTGAAATGTAAATGTAAACGGGTGGGGTAAATGTAAACTAGCAATTAAAAGATGAAAAAATGTCAAACTTATTATTTTAAACCCATTTTCAGGGAAAAGAAAGCTCTAAAAATAACATAATGTTTGTCATGTTTACCGTTACTGAGGGTTGTGTAATGTTAAAATATATTTGAAATCAGTGAAAAGTGTTTACAATTACCCTGGTCTACTCTACACTAAAAGGGAATCTCATGTAAAGAAATGCAGTTAACATAAAAAATTGTATCACATAAATGAAGATTAGAGAAAAAGGTGTGTGTAATGAATAGGGCTTAGCCTATGCTTGATTCTAATTTCTACTTTTGCATTTATAATTGTGAAACTAGAACAAATGTCACTTTTACAGCTATAAAAATGTATGTTAGTGAAACTGTGCAAAGAGTAGGCTATAGTGTATGTGAGGAAAGGGGTGGAAAAAATAATGGAGTGGCCTTAATTGGGACAATTATCTGGCAGTGGTGTAGCACAGTTTAGTGCGTGCGGGTGTTCATAGATAGCACCAGCACTGACCGCACTCTCTCTGTCGCCTCTCCCAGTATTACACTCTTGTTTTTAATTATACTTTATAATGAGGCACAATCTACATAGTCACGTGATGGCACTGGGTGGGGGTCTTGTTTTAATATCGGAATATACATAACCCCCAACCCCCCAGTCTCTGTTCTGTCGTGGCGGTGATTTCATATTCTGTGGTTAGTTTCATTATATGGAACCGAAGTTGAATTTCCAGAAAATTGCATATTGTAATAAGGCCGTGGAAACAAAAGAGGCGAGCTTATGAAATGAGGGTGACCCATTTCTGATTAATCAACTCTGCCATATTACTCGATCGACATTCTGGTTGCCGGGGCTCCTGGTGAAAGTGACCACGTTATTGGTTTACCCCTCGGTAGTGGCGCTGCGAAATATTCTCGCTGCAGTCCGTGCGAAGATGACCAATAGAATTGGATGAAACTGCAGTGTCATAAACATGCTCTTGTATAGCACCACAAAAAGTTTCGTATACATAGTGTCTCACAAGTTCCTTGCCGTAAGACAACTTGGTTTTATAACAAAATGCTGATATGTAAATAATGATTTTGAATATTCTAGACTGCTCGGGAAAAAAAGTATAAGTAAAAAAATGGCCAAAATAAGATAAGTCAATATTATGTTGCACCATGACATGTTCTACAGATTGGTATAAACAATATGAGTAAAATAATATAATTATTTAATTAAAATACAATCAGTTTTCTAGTATGTTACATTAGCAAACAGTAAGACTGTAAACCATTAAATTGCTTGTACTGAAAAGTTGTATATTTTGATTTATTTTCTTTTTCCCGAGCAGTCTAGAATAAGACCTTATTGTGTTAAATTCTAACGTACCTTCTTTACATGTTTCGACTTTTTATGGATCATCCTCAGAACTGGTCGTTGTTGGTCTTGGCGCCTCTTGTTTTGTTTCCTGTGAGGGTGTGTTGATGTGGTGTAATGTAGAATCAAAGAGTGTGTGTTCTGAAATTGAAATGGTCACAAGAAACATAATAGTGCATTATGCAACGAGCCTATAATGATAGTAATTAAGAAGCGAGTATGGATATTTATGAAACTAGCGCAAGCGAGTTTCATAATTTTCATACGAGCTTCTTAATTACCATTATAGGCGAGTTTCATACGACTTTTTATGCTCGACCATATTTCTAACTTGAAATTATTCATTTTATTTGTATCTAACTGACCTTGAGCAATACCTCGTAAATTGTGAGATGTGCGCAGACGCGGAAGTATTGATTTTTTTTCCGAGGAACAGATGTCCACATTGACCTTGTATAACAGAGCTGGGCATCGGGAGCGGAACTAGTCTCTAAACGGGGACGCTTAATATTCATCCGTTACTGAATCAACGCTGAGCGGTGTTCAGCGGGGAAGAAAGGGGATGAAGAGAAGTCATATGACTCCCCGTGAGAGAGTAGAATCCGCTCTTGCTGCCCAGCTCTGTTGAATAAGAACCTACAGAGTAAACTAAATATTAACTTTGATATAACATTGAAATTAAATTAGACATTTAAAAACGAGATGACAAATTGAATTTATTTGAATATTATTTACAATTAACGCTAATTATTATAGTAACAGAACATAACCTTCTGCGACAGTATTGGATTTCCAGCCTCCGTGACTTTTCGCTAATTCTCTTTCGATTGCATATCCGAGAATAATCGATACTTGCGGTTTTATAACGGTACAAAGCTGACTTGTCACTGGCTGAACACCTGTACCTTAATGAGTAGGTGTACTTTAATGACATGCATTAAATGACAGCTACCAGGTGTGTAATTACTACATTTCGGCATGGTCGAGCATAAAAATACAACACAAACAAAAGAACACAAAAAATACATAACATTAACATACGAAAACAAAAACACACACAAAATTGCAACCTCATTTAAGAAATTAAATTACAACATCGTATACACAACAAATAACACTCTATAAAAACATCTCAACACAAAAACAAATACAACTATACAGGCGTATACAAACTCAAATGTAACACCTGCAACAACTTCTACATAGGACAGACAGGCAGATCATTTCAAACACGTTACAAAGAACACATCACAGCCATAACAAAATTACAAAACACCTCCACATATGCAGGACACATCACAAATGCTAACCACACTCACAGAGACATCAACACAGACATGGAAATACTACTCATCCAACCAAAAAGCCACAAACTAAACACACCAGAACAATATGAAATATACAGACACAGGAAAACACATCCCAACGAAATTCTCAACACACAACTCAATTTCAGAACACACACACACTCTTTGACTCTACATTACACCACACGAACACACCCTCACAGAAAACAAAACAAGAGGCGCCAAGACCAACAACGACCAGTTCTGAGGATGACTCATAAAAGGTCGAAACATGTAAACAAGGTACGTTAGAATTTAACACAAAGTCTTTTCATACATATTCCGAAGTGATACAGTGTTAAAAGTTGTGTGCTCAAGATGGATAATGATTTTGAGTAAGATTGTAATGCATTCCACCATATGCTGCAACTTAACGACCCTTTCGAAGCTGAAGGGTCGCCTATTCTTGACTGCTCCAACTGCCTGGATGATGGAATCTGTATACAGTAAAGTTAGGAGACGTTGGAGTTGTCAAGTTCCAATATTACTTGGAATATTCAAAGAGCTTCTCAACATAGTCACTGTAAAATGCTAAAATATCAGTGTTTTAACGGCTTGTATAGCGTCACAAAAAGTGTCGTATATATAGTGTCTCACGAGTTCCTTGCCTAAGACAACATGGTTTTATAACAAAATGCTGTTATGTAAATAATGATTTTGAGTAAGATTGTAGTGTATTCCACCATATGCTGGAACGTAACAACCTTTCGAAGCTGAAGGGTCGCCTATTCTTGACTGTTCCAACTGCCTGGAAGGTGGTACCTGTGTACAGAAAAGTTAGGAGACGTTGGAGATGTGAAGTACAGTATTACTTGGAACACCTGAAGAGCTTCTCAACATAATCACTTTAAAGCGCTAAAATATCAGTGTTTTGACCTCTTGTATAGCGTCACAAAAAGTTTCGTATACAAGGTGTCTGACGAGTTCCTTCCCGTAAAACAACTTGGTTTCACAACAAAATTCTGACATATGATAATGATTTTGAGTAACATTGTAGTGTATTCCACCATATGCTGGAACTCAACAACCTTTCGAAGCTGAAGGGTCGCCCATTATTGACTGCTCCAACTGCCTGGAAGATGGAATCTGTGTACAGAAAAGTTAGGAGACGTTGGAGATGTGAAGTTCCAGTATTACTTGGAATACCGAAAGAGCTCAACATAATCACTTTAAAACGCTATCAGTGTCTTAAACATCCTCTTGTATAGAGTCATAAAAAGTTTCGTATACATAGTGTCTCACGAGTTCCTTGCCGTAAGACAACTTGATTTTATAACAAAATGTGGATACATAAATAATGATTTGGAATAAGATTGTATTGCGTTCTACTATACGCTGGAACTTAACATCTCAAACCTTTCGGAGCTGAAGAGTCGCCTACTCCATTCTTGGCTGCCCAACTTCCTGGAAGATGGAAGCTGTATACAGTAAAGTTATGAAACGTTGGTGATATTACGTTACAGCATAACTTTGAATACCCATAGGTTTTCTCAAAATAATCACTTTAAATGCAAAAATATATATCAGTGTCCTAAACATCCTCTTGTATAGCGAGGCTGGGTACCTGGTTCTAATGAAGTGCATAGGTAGCAATATAACATTTGGGCATGAGATAGTTACTCTGCCTGCCATAATAAAATTCACTTCAATTAATTTCCCCAATGTAAAAAAAAAATTCTTGTATAGCGTCACAAAAAGTTCCGTATACGTAGTGTGCCACGAATTCCTTGCCGTAGGACAACTTGCTTTTATAACATAATGTAGATCTTAAATGGTCATTTGGAAGAAGACTGTAGCGCGTTCTGCATGCTGGAATTTCACATGTTCAACGTTGTTGCGTGTCCCCCAGTAGAAGTAGTGACGATGTATATTCAGTTCCTATCGGCTGTACTGTCCATTCTCTGATGTTTTAACTAAGGGGTGGGTAGCGTTCTTCCCAGCAGGTAGAGTTTTAGCTAGTGGAAGGGGGTAATGTTTACTTAATCTGAAGCAAGTCAAGACCCTATCCTATATAGCAGGCATGTCAAAAATCATACACTGAAAGTGCAGTGTATGTGCGCGGAACGCCGGTCTGTGAGGATTGCGTCATTCATGTGTTGCTCTTACCAGTTCTTAGCGGGAGGGATGTACAAGAAGAATCTGTTCTGCGCTTCTAGTGTTCAATTAAATTGACATTTGGACATTATAAACATACTTAGCAGAAGGAAAAAACACAATTATTGTCAGTGTCTATATTTGACAATAATTGTAACACAAGAAACAATAGACTTATTCAGTTACAATTTACAATGCAGTCGTTTGTAAAGAATAATTTGTTTACATGATACGTATACAGTATTTGAAGAAAATATAAATATTGCAGTAATTTCGAAACAACAAAAAACAAACACAATATTTCATTTTACGTAGTAAGTACTGATTATTTCAAAGTAATACTCTTTCATTGTTCCTCAAGCATTATTGGGACCATTGGTGCACAAACACTAAGAAAGAAAATATTTTACTCCCAATTACATGCAATAGGACATTGTGAGGCTTTTACACTGGAATCATTTCCTTGCTGTATATTAATATAAATTCACATTATTATTAATAAATTGGATAAATTAAGCTTGAATTTAAATTTATATATATAGTTTATTGGAAAACGTTGAGAGCAAGTATTAGCAAGTTGGGAGCGTTACTGAATTGAGTTAAAAGAGTACTTCACAAGCTGTGAAGCGAGGACATTTTCTTTATGTCAGGTTTAAAGATCTATTAACGTAAGTATATTAGATAATATAGTAACGTGAGGTGGAAAATTCGCCATTATGTATTATTTTTCCAGAAAATTTTTCCGCCTTACAAATAGTTGCTTTCTTCCTTCCCTTACAACCTCAAGAGCCTCACATGTATTACTCACTATATTCTCATCACTTATCAGCTTATCAAATAAAAGTTGTAAGTCGTCTAACCATTGATGGCTGTGTTAGTACAGACTCCAAAACAACATCATTGTCATGTTTGTCTTGCCGTGAGAGTACTAATTAAGAAATAAGAGCTGGCGAATATCATATTTTGAGAACTTTACTAATCTGATTTAAATTCTCACATCACTATTAGGTCCACATGATATGATGAAAGCCTTTCATTTTAAAATAATTACTATTGGCTGAGGAAAACATCATAACAGTTATGTTATATGATTCGTGATTTCTCTTCTTCGCTATATCTGTGGACTCCTCACTTTATTTTCCATAACGCATTCACAATCACAGCTCAATGAGCACCCGTACTGATCTGTGTTACTGAAACAAAAGCTGATCTGCTACTGCAGGTAATGTACAGCCCTGTCGCCTTTCCCTCCAAGCCGATTCACTCCCTCCAGGTAGGGGAATAGGAACTGCACGTTGCACGCAGACCAGTGCACAATGTGCAGGGTTTTGACATGCCTGCTATATAGCTATACTGTCTTTCCTGATACAGCTATTTTATCCGAACCTTATTAATAAGGTTTTCTAGGTTGCTGGATCTATGCCACATGCTGTATCCAGGAGCAAATCACAGGTCTTGTATTACCACCACACTTTATGGTGTTGAGGTGAAATAGTTTAACTGTAGGCTCATGAAAATGACTGCGTTGAAAAAGTCGTAAGTTATTCAGTGGCAATGTGACCAATAAAATGATTCTACAGAGCATTTGAGTATATTGCAGAGTGACTATACGAAATGCTCACCCCCCCCCCTCCCATCCTCCACAAGCCACCCAACTCCATCAAAGCTTTCCTCTAAATTGTTGAGTTTTTACGGAACATTTTATTTCGCCGTCAGCAGGTCAGAATAATGTAGCGTTTAACCTTTTTCCGACACCGTCAACTGTCTCCTCGTAAACTGTGGAACGTAAATGCTCCACAGCGTATTCGACAGTCTGTGGTTCGATATCGACATAGCATTTCTCTTATTTGGTTGTGTTTTGTGTAGTGTCATCCTCGGAAACTCTTGCGTCGGCGCAGTAACTTTCTGCTGCTACTATGGAGACGGCAAGAATAATTTGAGTTACGGTGAATTGATAGGATTTACCTACACACGATTTTTTTAATAAGGCTAAATTGCAATTTAAATCGAATGAGGAGATTTTAGACTAAAATCTCATATACGTCAGATCTTTTATTTAAGAAAGGCATATTTGTATCGAAACAAAATATGTTTTTTGACCGAATTATAACATCATCGAAAACATTTTTGGTGGCATCATACTTACTTACTTACAAATCACTTTTCAGGAACCCGGAGGTTCATTGCCGCCCTCACATAAGACCGCCATCAGTCCCTATCCTGAGCAAGATTAATCCATTCTCTATCATCATATTCCACTTTCCTCAAATCCATTGTAATATTATCCTCCCATCTATGTCTCGGCCTCTCCAAAAGTCTATTTCCCTCCGGTCTCCCATTAACACTCTATATGCATTTCTGTAATCACCCATACGTGCTACATGCTCTGCCAATAATATATATTGAGAAACTGAGTCCTATAGTTCTTAAACGTGTCTATGCGGATGACGTGAATATGTTAGGAGAAAATCCACAAACGATTAGGGAAAACACGGAAATTTTACTTGAAGCAAGTAAGGAGATAGGTTTGGAAGTAAATCCCGAAAAGACAAAGTATATGATTATGTCTCGTGACCAGAATATTGTACGAAATGGAAATATAAAAATTGGAAATGTATATTTTGAAGAGGTGGAAAAATTGAAATACCTGGGAGCAACAGTAACAAATATAAATGATACTCGGGAGGAAATTAAACGCAGAATAAATATGGGAAATGCCTGTTATTATCGGTTGAGAAGCTTTTATCATCCAGTCTGCTGACAAAAAATCTGAAAGTTAGAATTTATAAAACAGTTATATTACCGGTTGTTCTGTATGCTTGTGAAACTTGGACTCTCGCTTTGAGAGAGGAACATAGGTTAAGGGTGTTTGAGAATAAGGGTCTTAGGAAAATATTTGGGGTTAAGAGGGATGAAGTTACAGGAGAATGGAGAAAGTTACACAACACAGAACTGCACGCATAGTATTGTTCACCTGACATAATTAGGAACATTAAATCCAGACGTTTGAGATGGGCAGGCCATGTAGCACGTATGGGCGAATCCAGAAATGCATATAGTGTGTTAGTAGGGAGGTCGGAGGGAAAAAGACCTTTGGGAGGACCAAGACGTAGATGGGAGGATAATACTAAAATGGATTTGAGGGAGGTGGGATATGATGATAGAGACTGGATTAATCTTGCTCAGGATAGGGACTAATGGCGGGCTTATGTGAGGGCGGCAATGAACCTCCGGTTTCTTTAAAAGCCAGTAAAAAAAAGTAAGTAAGTATAGTTCTTAAACGTGTCTTATCACTTTTGATATTTTTTCACAAATCAAGAAAAACATTTTTCCCATTTTTACGTTAAGATAAGAATTTTTCACCCTATAAAATAAATATTTTATAGTATATAGGTCAGGAATAGAAGCTCAGTACGTTACTTTCTTCAGTAAGGAGAAATATGGCATGATTTGGACACAACATTTTCAATGTAGTTTTTTCCAAAACTTGCCTTCTCCTAGCTATAGTTACAAAACTTGCCTTTTCCAGTTTAGCATTTAAATAAAAACCTTCGGGATAAGACACATTTTGGAACTATAGGACTGAATTGAGGAATATCGCTTGGCGAAGGCCTAAGTAGTACAGGGACATCATTTTATTTTTACTAACATTTCTAATATTAATCTGGCTATATCTTTAGATTAACGGTTGAGAACCGGAAACACCGTTTGCTATCCTCTTCCACGACTGGAGTTCGATGATACTGGCGTAATATACAAACAAATCACTTTAGTAGGTATAGGAGGGAAGAAAAGTAGTTCATCCATTTACGTAAACTAGGAAATATTGCGATTTTGAGTTCGATAATTTTCATTAGGTTTCTGTTTAATCAACGTACAGTACAGTATTAGGAATAAGTGTTTTTACTCACGAACTGAGCTATCCATGCAAACGTATTCATTATCCAGTGTATATTATACTGTCTACAGCACATTAGCGTACAATATAGAGAAAGAAGTTAAATTGAAAAATAATCATAATATGAATATTTAAACACATTTTTAAAAATGGTGGCCGTTCATTTCGATACAGGCTTCAGTTATTTTGTACATTATCGCACTATAGACTACTGCATCTAATTCCAATTGCCAGTTTCGTCCTTCGTACTAGTAACTGATGTTGAAATAATTCTGTACCTCTCTATAAAAGAGTACCTTACATACTGTAAATTCAATCTTCACATCTGCCCGACCCGCATAGATAAAATTACTCAGACATGTTATCTACTGTCCGTCCAAGTGGTTATTCCGGATCGTAGAAAGGAGGGAAATCACGTGACGGTTAATTACTTAACGAGGCCCTTTTATTTAAGTTATTTTAAACAGTTGTGTAATATTACGTAAACGTCCAATTCCTAACAGAAATTAATGTTTTCAGAAAAGAGCTAACACAGCCCAGCTATTACAGAGGGGCGAGCAGAAGCAGGTGGGGGAAATCGGGATGCGACGTAGGCAAACGGATAGTACCTGTGCGAAAATATGATTCAATATTGAAAGCTCTTTCGTCACTGGAAAACGCGAACATATTTCTGGAACGTACTATACTCACAATCTCAGTGTTGTTTACTATATGCGGCCTTGATTCTGTCTGGAGGACAGTTGGAACTTCATTAGTAGAAGGAGTGGGAGTGAAGTACATTCAAAAACTCGGATACAGTAAACATTGAAGTAAAAATAAAATGATGTTCCTGTACTTAATTTTAATTACCAGTTTCGTCCTTCGTACTAGTAACTCGTGTTGAAATAATTCTATACCTGCTGTATAAAAGAGTACCTTACTTGCTGTAAATTCAATCTTCACTTCTGCCCGACCGCACAGATAAAATTACTCAGACATGCTATCTACTGTCCGTCCAAGTGGTTACGTCGCAGCGTCGTAGAAAGGGAGGAAATCAAGTGACAGTTAATTACTTAACGAGGCCCTTTTATTTAAGTTATTTTAAACAGTTGTATAATATTACGTAGACATCCAATTCCTAACTGAAATTAATATTTTCAGAAAAGAGCTAAGACAGTCCAGCCACTAGCCTTTAAAGAGGGGCGAGCAGAAGCAGGTGGGGGAAATAGGGATACTACGTAGGCAAACGGAGGACAGTACCTGTGCGCAAATATGATTCAATATTGGAAGCGCTTTCGTCACTGGAAAACGCGAACATATTTCTGGAACGTACTATACTCACTCAGTACTGTTCACTATGACCAGGCGACTTTGACTGCATATGCGGCATTGGTTCTTTGTGGAGAACGGTTGGAAGTTTAGTAGTAGAAGGGGTGGGAGTGAAGTGCATTCAAAAATTCAGGTTCAATAAAAATTTAAGTAAAAATAACATGATGTCCCTGTACAATATGACTACACTTTGTATGCCAGAGGCTGCCCACCTTCGAAAAGCCATATTCATGGTTTTATCGAACTTTAAGTCTGTCAACTTCGGCAGGATTTGAACACGCGAACTTGTGAACCAACAACCAGCACGTGAACCATTAGACTACCGAGGACAACAGCATTATGGAATGCATAGTTTCTCTAATCTTGAACTTATCCGACAACGATTTGGGATTTGGTAATCCAAATGCAGAAACAAAGGGACAGATTTAATTTAACTGAATAGACTAATCTGAAAGTCCGAAGCTATTTAACACAACTCAGAGGCTAGAAGCCCGAATTACTTTGTTGCAGAGAGGATCGCAGCCACAAATATCTATGGCAACGGCATAAAAAAAAAAACAGAAAAGAATCGGGATGATTTGGAGTTGAATCGTTGAATACGAACGCTTCTTCCGCGGGTAGGTTTTCGTTATTTCGCTCCAATGTGTTCGCTACCTGGCTTTCAGTTCCTCGAATAATAGGGAAGGTGGTTGGTTGGGAGGGGTTGATTGTGCCATATCGGGGGATGGGGGGGTGGAGAAGGGTCGGATCTAATCCGCAGTCAGAACTGATCTGTGTGCACGAAAGCTACGACCTGATACTTGTGACGATGCCCTGCTTCTGTTACTGACTCAGGATTTCTACAGGAATTGATATTATTCTGGAATTTGTCATCCTTTACTGCCTAATCCTTCATCACTAATCGTGTCACACTTTCACTTAGTTTTTTTCTGCAGATCATAGTTGCTCTATTTAATAAAGATGTATCGAGTGTATAATACTGTGTGTTTCCAGCATAAGATTTTTTGAGGTAGAAAGTTATGGCACCCAATTTAATGAGATACATGGAGATTATAATTTCCGCCAAAGAAAAAAAAAAATGTTTATGCTCGACCATGCCGAAATGAAGTAATTATACACCTGGTAGCAGTCCTTTAACGCATGTCATTAAAGTACACCTACTCATTAAAGTTCAGGTGTTCAGCCAATGACAAGTCAGCTTTGTACCGTTATATCGATTATTCTCGGATATGCAATCGAAAGACAATTAGCGAAAAGTCACGGAGGCTGGAAATCCAATACTGTCGCAGAAGGTTATGTTCTGTTACTATAATAATTAGCGTTAATTGTAAATAATATTCAAATAAATTCAATTTGTCACCTCAAAATAATTTCCAGGTTATATCAGAGTAATCTTCATCTTATTCTCTGCCAAGGTCAATGACATTCGGCCTCGGAAAAAAATCAATACTATCGCGTCTGCGCACATCTCACAATTCAGGTCAGTTCGCACATAGCCATAAGAAGATCTAATTTTAAATAATTTCAAGTTAGAAATTTGGTCGAGCATAGAAAGTCGTATGAAACTTGCCTATAATGGTAATTAAGACGCTCGTTTGAAAATTATGAAACTCACTTGCGCTCGTTTCATAAACAATCATACTTGCGTCTTAATTACTACCATTATAGGCTCGTTGCATAATGTACTATTATTTAACGTCACTCGCAACTGCGGAGGTTATATCAGCGTCGCTGGTGTGCCGTAATTTTGTCCTGCAGGAGTTCTTTTACATGTCAGTAAATCTACTGACATGAGCCCGTTGTATTTAAGCATACTTAAATGCCATCGACCTGGGCCGGGATCGAAGCCGCAGTCCACACCTGTTGAGTAACGGTTAGCGCGTCTAGCCGCGAAACCAGGTGGCCCAGGTTCGATTCCCGGTTGGGGCAAGTTACCTGGTTGAGGTTTTTCCGGGGTTTTCCGTCAACCGAATATGAGCAAATGCTGGGTAACTTTCGGTGTTGGACCCCGGACACATTTCACCGGCATTATCACCTTCATCTCATTCGGACTCTAAATAACCTAAGCTGTTGATAAAGCGTCGTAAAATAACCTACTAAAATAAAAAATCAAACCCGCAACCTCAAGCACAAAAGGCCAGCGCTATACCGACTACTTTACCTAGGCCGACTCCGAGAAAGATATACAGGGTGTTTCAGAAGTACTTTGACAAATGTTGGGGGAATGTTCCTCACACCAAAAGAAGGAAAAGAGTTCACATAATATTATGTCCTAAAATTCTTAGTTTGTTAGTTATTTATTAAAGGACATAATGAAACATCTGTTAGATATGTCAGCTTGGTAGCAAGTGTTGCAACTTTAATGAATTCAGAAACTCATAACAATGAAAGTTTACGTTCAACGCGTTTCGAGATACAATCCAACAACTTAAGTTTGTAACCGATTCATTTTGTTGGATAATAATCGAATGGTGTTATCGATACAAGTCGATACCGTTGGATATTTCCATATATGATCATGATACCGTGCATGGACCCAAGACATTCTTCCTGGGATTCAAACGTGGCAATTTGTTGCAAAGTGTCCCTGTGGCTATGTTTTCTCCAACTCCAGGAGAAGGACTTTTGTTCCATGAATACTAATTCGGGAGGAGTGGCGCCCACACTGCGTTTTATCTCCCCCCAGGGCACTGTCCAATGTGAGCTATGGGTGTACATGTGTCATTTCCGGACATTAGGATGACAAGGTATTTGTCACCAGGAATTGAATAATAAATGTTTGTATTGCGTACCTCATCCCGGCCATGACCCTTCAAATACCGTGCCGGCATCGGTCGTAGATCACCCAGATGACGGCTTCTGACCAGTGTGTACAAGGGTTCGATCCCAAATGCATACTGTGAGATTTGCGGTGAAGATGATGTCTGTGGAACAGCTTTCTCACAGAAATTACATTTGTGTTCGGTTTATGGAACGATAGTTATCTGCACATATGAGTAGGTGATTTATTTTCAAAACTGTCCTTTTCCACAAATTAAAAAATATAGTTTTCATAGGATTATGTTAGTGTTGGTACACGTATGCATCTGGAAATTGTTGTAGTTTGTGTCAAAATCATCTCTTTCCCATGTTATCTTTCCTGTGAAATATGAGGGCTGCCAAAATATTCTTCCTTTCCCAAGTACCTGTACATAGCAAAACTTCTCTTTACCAAGTCCTGTACACAGAAGAACTTCCCTTTTCCAAGTCCCTACACACAGCAGAACTTATCTTTTCCAAGTCCCTACGCACAACAGAACTTCCCTTTTTCAAGTCCCTGTACACAGCAGAACTTCCTTTTTGAAGTCCCTGCACATAGTAGAACTCCTCTTTTCCAAGTCCCTACACACAGCACAACTTCCCTTTTCCAAGCCCCTGTACACAGCAGAACTTCTCTTTTCCAAATCCCTGTACACAGCAGAACTTCTCTTTTCCAAGTCCCTACACACAGCAGAACTTCTCTTTTCCAAGTCCCTACACACAGCAGAACTTCTCTTTTCCAAGTCCCTACATACAGCAGAACTTCTCTTTTCCAAGTCCCTACACACAGCAGAACGTCCCTTTTCCAAGTCCCTTTACACAACAGAACTTCCTTTTTCCAAGTCCCTACACACAGCAGAACTTCCCTTATCCAAGTCCCTTTACACAGCAGAACTTCCCTTTTCCAAGTCTCTGTACACAGCAGAACTTCCCTTTTTCAAGTCCCTACACACAGCAGAACTTCTCTTTTCCAAGTCCCTACACACAGCAGAACTTCTCTTTTCCAAGTCCCTACACACAGCAGAACTTCTCTTATCCAAGTCCCTACACACAGAAGAAATTTCCCTTTTCCAAGTCCCTGTACACAGCAGAATTTCTCTTTTCCAAGTTTCTAGAAACAGCAGAACTTCATTCAAAGTAAAGTATTAAAAATATAATTTCTGTTTGGGTATGAAGTATAATTTACAAAACAGTACGTGAAATAGGCCTATTAGTACTCACCTAGATACATTAAACAGCAGCATGCTGTCTGACAGTGGATAGAGACGACAAAAATAGTGTAAAAACTGAAGACTTCAGTATCCCGCTGCACAAATCATGTTAAATCTAATCCGCCATGAGTGATCACAGATTGATGAAAATAAATAAATAAATAAATAAAATCATGTTAAAAATTATATACTAACGTGCTTTCTTTTTCTCAAAACCGTTGTTAATAAAATAAAATATAACAGTGCGTTTAATAAGTCGTTATATCCTAGTTTCTGCAACTTATATACTATAAAATGTATTTTTGACGTGGGATGGAGCATAAGAATCAACGTATTTGCTACCATTGATAACAAAGAGACAATTGTACATGGGATAGCAAGTGTAGTAAATGTAGTCTGTAATGACTGTCACAGAATAGCATTACTACCAAACTCTGAGAAATAAATCGCAAGGGTATAAAAAATTCGATCTATTTGACAACTGGTCTTATGATGTTTCATTTCGTGGTGAAAGATATTTCCCTCGCATTCTCTTAAGACATCGTGAACCCCATTGAGAGAAGTACGGTGGTACTCCATTACGTTATTCAATTGACTCTACAGCGGGCTATTTGTAGCAAATTACTGTTGCATGCTATCTTTCCAAGCATCTAACCGACTCTTGAAGTCATTCTATGAAATTGTTTTCGTACGGAAGTCCGTAATCTATTCGCAATGGGATCATTTCAGTGAAGTTTAACAGGTTTACATCAGTTTTGTAGTTAGGTTGCCATGGAAATCTCATCTACTGATTTTCTTTTCTGGAAATGATCTCCAAACACGAGAGCAATTTGAAGATTCTTCATGTGTTTTATGTAATGTGTTTCCTGTATTTTTCGTCAGCTTATATAAATATTAGTCTACGATTTCACTAGTATTGGCCATTGTGCAAGACTTTGGCTTCTTGCATCGTGTGACATTAAGAGTCATCATTGTTTGTTGTAGTGTGTTTGTGTTTTATTTTATTCTGAAAAGTCATTGTTTCTCAAAATTGACGACACATGGATTTTGGAAAATAGGACTATGAGATAGTGTAGGTATATGAAACCATGCACTGTATTTACTTGACAACCGCCCACGCCCTTGTTATCGATTTTAGTTAGTGTCTGCTATATTTTGCCTCTTCTCTTGAAGTTTTGA